>NW_015151033.1:523520-563671 GCF_000732505.1 Cyprinodon variegatus | reverse complement strand
TCCAGGGTGTACCCCTCCTCTCGCCAATAGACAGCTGGAGATAGGCACCATCAGAAAATGGGTGGATGGATGGATGGATATGATGGATATGACTACCAAAGACACATTCATTTCCACTATGCAGTCTTAAACCAAAGACCAAAGTCCATAGGCTGGGACTATCGTAAACAGACCCACAAACTTGTTTGTTTACGATAAGATTTCCTTTTGAATTGTTAATTGTTCTTTATATTTTTCACAAGTAAATTGGATGTACTGGGTAAATGAAATTGGTAAAATCTTAGCTTGTCCATCTGATTGAGCAGATGGTTTGAACCTCTTGCATTTAGAGCTCTGACTGCTTATGTTGCAATAAGGGTGTGAACTTTTAATACCAAATTGGCTTCATAAATAAGATGTATTTTTATCAGAAAGCTGTCCACCACATTTGTAACATTATGTCTTGCATATGTAGCTATAGGCTCATTTGGCCAGGTTAAACTCTGGATTACTTTTTACTATAATACTTCTATTATCATCATAGTAGGCCTATGGGGGAACAGACTTGCATCAGACTACATGTATAATGACTGGCTTATTCCTATTTCTTTTTTTAATTTTGTGACATTCTTAAACATTCATCATACTCCATCTGTGTGTAGTAATGTGTTCCTAATAGCAAAATTGGGGCACATTCATGCCATCACTATAATGTGGTATTCATTACCATGGTTAGCTGTTAGCTGCAGCAGCTAGACTCTGTTGCATGTTTTGATCCAGACATTGCAGAACAAACTGGTACAAAATGATGGACTTCTTGTTTTTAGCAAGATCTCTGTAGTGAAACTGATGTCATGTTGCTTGGGTGTAACAACTATCCCTTAGGGATGTTTGCAGTCTTTTTGTGATATCCAGAAATTACCATTGCCATGGTTATTTGGACATGTGGTGGGTTCCCTACTCGGTATTTATACTGATCTGTACCCGGTGGGTGAAAAATGGATGTGATGCCATCAGTTCCACCCAAAATGGGATGTATGAAGACAAAATATCCAGTAGCAAGTGTACGCTAATTTTAAACACCCAGAATTTGTGCAATGCAAGTTTTCTTTAAATTCTTGCTACTGCTCACTTTTAGTATGAAAACCTTATCTTTATATTTGAGGCCGCTGGGGTGAAACTTTGCAACATGATCTCTTTGAAATCTTAACAAATGACTTTAATCAACATATAAAATGTTTTGAACTCCACAGATGCTTAAAGTACACCTCCATGCTTTAATTTATTATTTCCTTAATTCCTAGATGATTGGATCAATGAATTTGAATGTATGCCAAAGGGGGAAAAAGTGACTGTATTCCAATGTTTCAAAAAAATAAATAAATAAAATACTACAAAGTCACATGTTAATATTTATAGTTGACTGAAAATATGAGCCTTAGAAATGTTGTTAACACAATTCTTGGGATTTACAATTAATCTGAAATGTTTTCCTCTTTCACTAAAAAAATAATCAATTGATTTGCTGTAGATTTATATTTGACTCAGATCCTTGCAGCAGATAGGTGCTAACAATCCAAAATCAGCTTCATCTTGATGGATGCTTCATTGAATACAAATAAATGAAACTTTAGAGAAGGATCCTGAAAAAACTGGAGCAATTTAATTGCGGCATGTTTTTTTGCACTAAGCATCATTTTTCCATTGATGCACAGAACTATTTTATGCAACAGTGATGCAACAGTTGTTTAGCATCAATTACATCTTTATCTAAGAGACATGATGCATTTTTTTGTTAACTTGAAATATTACTTGTGTTTGTGCTTTTTTCTTTTTTTTTTTGCACCCTAAGGCTTGATTCATGATGATGGGAAACATCATCATGAATCAAGAAGAGTTAAACAGGCCACACAAAATGCAGGGAGGGAGTATAGTTTCCTTTATGGAGAGTAGAAGTTGTACTGCTGGGAAAGAAAGACATGCACTAAAATAAGACTTGACAAACAAAAATATCATCACCAAATGAAACGCAGCACAATAACTATCTGATCGGTTCAGATTTATATATCAGATTATTATTCCATAGATATAAATTCTATTTTATCCCAAAACGGTTCTTTAATACTTTTTTTTTTTTTTTTTTAACCATGTGTTTTTTGGAACTTTGATTAGAGTTTAATATTTGGGTATCAAACCTTCCCCTTCAGGTTCTCCATCCTCAGCAGCAAAAAGGGATTTTGAGGCCTCCGGTGACTTTACCAACCACCCCCATGATGGCTCTAAGGAATCAGACCCCTGGTCGCATCGTGTTGGGACAGCAGCAAGTTCAGCTTAAAGAGCTGCAACCAGGTGAGAGTTAGTCCTTAAGCCCATGTCTAAAATTGGATGTTTAGGCACCTTTTTTTTTTTAGTTTGATGTAAAGCATTATAATGGCTTTTATTATAAATTGTTTCATAGATAAAGTTGGTGTAGTGTGGTGCTTCTTCTCTCCTGCATTCAGATAGTTATTCTGTGATTTTTGTTTTATCCTGGCAGTTCCACTGAGACCAGAGGTGGCTCTTGTTCCTAAACACGTGTCTGCTGTTGCTTTGACACAGGCACAGAAGAATAAGCTAAAAGAGGCGGGTGGCACTTTCAAGTAAGATTGATTCTCTTTTTGCACTTTTTTTTTATAAAGCTTATGGATTTACCCAAAGGCAACACTGATCAATCTTTCTCAGATTTCTTAATTTTGGGTGATTAAAACTTGCCTTCTCTACCTCAGCCACTCAATATTGTAGAGGTTTGAATGATAAATGTTTACATGAATTTTTACAGATGCCTTCATTTCCCTTGAATTCCAGTCTCCAGCCTTGCATGCCACAGTTTAATATCAATATATACGTAGCTCGTTCTGCTTCTGTATACACAGGGATGATGACGACATCAACGACGTGGCCTCCATGGCGGGAGTAAACCTATCAGAGGAGAGTGCTAATATCCTGGCTTCTAACTCTGGACTTGTTGGTGCTGTGACACATTCCTGTAAGGATGAGGCTTTTCTCTCCTGTGCCACACTGCAGAGGAGGATGCTAGAGATAGGTGAGACTCCATGCTTCATAACCTAATAATGAACCCATTGGTGAGGCTCCTACCATACAGTTTGTTTTTGTTCCAGGTATGAGATATGGAGTAACAGAGCTGGGAGCAGAGGTGGTAAATTACATCTCCCACGCTACTCAGCAGCGACTCCTGAACTTACTTGAAAAGGTCTCTATAGTAGCCCAGCAGAGAAACGTCAACTTCAAGGTTTGTTGATGAAATAGAGGATTTTTTAAACATGGGGCTGAGGGTTAATCAATTTTATGGATGCATCACATTTTCTGTTTATGAAGATTTTCTTTTGGGGAAATCTTTGTGTTTTTTCTCACCATTGTTTCCCATAGGGTACCATAGCTCAAAGTGACATCAGTTCATCACTTTTTGTTATTAGGTTTCTACTCATGACTGATAAACTAGATCATTGTGTCATGCCACAAGCTGCACACATAAAGTCTTATATTTTTATTGCTTTATAAGCATGTTTAGTAGCTTGAATTTTGTTGTCCTTAATTAAGGAAACTGCCTGTAGGGGATGATTGAAATAAAAGTAAGTCTTTATAAGTAGTGTATGTCATTTGTAAGTTTTATCATAAATATAATGGTTAAAAAAAGAATAATTCAATTTGGTTGAAAAAAAAAATTATGATTTGGTTTGTAAGCCACATCTCTGAGCCCTACCTAAATGAATCCATTCAGCATTTACTTGTATAAGCAGTTGATGTGGAATAATATGTCAAAACCAATTTAACAGGAGGACGAGCGCTATGAGCAGAGCAGTGATGTTCGAGCCCAGCTGAAGTTCTTGGAGCAGCTGGACCAACTGGAGAAGCAGAGAAAGGAGGAGCAGGAGAGGGAGATCCTGCTGAAGGCAGCTAAGGTACGTCACTATATTAAACTCTGAATAGTGAAACCTGTTGCTTTCTTCATGTAGCTTATCCCCCATTTGTTATTGTTTTTTCCATAAGTAACATTTCCGTGTTAAACATAAACGGCTAACTTAACTGTTTTGCCCATAGCTAATGTTTATTCCCTCTGCAGCTTCACAGTTGATCTGACCGTTCTGTACACTGTGACTCAAGGTTGCTGTGGTTGATTTCAGGTTGGATATCATGGAGCACTCAGCCTGCAACCATCTTAATAGAACTATGATTCATCAAATGAAACTAGGTTTGAATTTTAAACTAAAGATTTACCCGCAAGCATTATGTATATAGTGATTCATTGATTTCAGTTAGCCTTAATATACTACAGCTTTTCTTTAAAAAATGTATGCATATATCCTGCATTGGCATAACATAACAGATTCAAGTTTTAGAAGTTTTACATTTTTACGGAATATTTGGATAGCATTTCTTCAAAAAAAATACCACCAACAACACTGGTAGTATTTTGTACCACAGTTTTTCTTGTCATTAGTTTGGAAACCATTTCTTTTGTATTATTCCCCACAATATCAACATCTTACAAAAGAAAATATATTCATACTATTTTTGTAAAGTTTGATTCTTTTAAAACAAAATGGTCCTCTAAAAATATTACAAAAAATTAAAAGCTTTTTTTCCCCCTTTTATTTAAAGGTTCATGTAAAATTTGGACCTCTAAACAAGTTTCCTATAGCTAAAAAATGGCCATTTGGATAGTAAAGGTTGCAGAGCCTGGTTCGAACATATTGAGTGACCCTCATGCTGTTAAGTTACTAAAATGTATTCCTCACTTTGAGAAATCTGGATGTGTATTATCTGACCCTGAAAAATGTTAAATTAGTTGATACATTTGATGTTAAATGCTCTCAAATATGCCTTGAAAGTAATAAAGTTACCTACAAACTTTCAGAAATCTTATATTTTCCCCATTTTCATATTTTAATACTTATTTCCTGCTGTAGTCTTATTTTCAAAGAAGCTTTTGTCTGTTAAGCCTTCATATAAAGTCACAATGGCCTCAAGGCCTCTGCTTTTCCTTCAGAAACTTTTTAACATTATGCTTGCTAAATGTGGAGGCTGAGTTAAAGGTTTGATGTTTCTTTGCGATTCTTCTGAACCTTTGGGGTTATTTCTGAAAACACTGGTTCCTGTATTTAATATTCAACATTGTGAATATGCATTATCTGTGTTAAACAATGGACTTTGAACTGTTTTGAAATTATCTGATCATCCTTTAATGAATGAAGGCCTGAAACTGTTTGTTCTTCCAGTTTATCCCTACTATTTTTTCCTTGTCTTAGGCTAAGTGGTGAAGCACAGCAAACTCTGTAATTATTTATCAAGTTCCTTTATTTTGCATCACTTGTGTACAAATTCTTATAATTTGTGGAGAAGTCAGCAGCTTTTTTTGGCTTAGTTTGTTTAGTTGAATTATGAAGCATTTGTCTTGAACATCTGATAAATTATTATTCTTCATGTTGGCCTTTCAGTCTCGCGCTCGGCAAGAGGATCCAGAGCAGCTGCGTCTGAAATTGAAAGCGAAAGAGGTAGGAGGAGAGCTTGATTCTATTGTGTAGGTCTCTCCATCACATTTACACTCTATATACGACTGATTCAGTTTTGGGTGTGTGTGTGTGTTGTCCAGATGCAGATGCAGGAGCTGGCTCAGATGAGACAGAGAGAAGCCAACCTCACCGCCTTGGCAGCCATCGGGCCCAGGAAAAAGAGAAAGAATCTGGACTCTCCATCCTCATCTGCTTCAGCTGAGGTAACAATGAAGACAATAATTAATGTTTGCACAATTTGTGCCCGTGCACCTGCAGCAGCCATGGCCAGATACATCGTGTTTCTTGGTCATCTTCATGTCCCTTGGTATATTTTTCCATCTGTTTCATTTTCATTAGCAAACATCAGAGGAAAACTGAGGAAGATTAGCCTGTGAATTTTCTATCATTACATTAACAGCCTAATTCAGAAACGGGAAGAGAGTGGACTGATAGCTGCTACTTACTCGGCTTCAATAGTACTTATAAAACTGTAATTTTTTTTTTTTACTGATTAAATGACGAATATAGGCTGTTAATTTAAAGAATGATGAATGATTAGATTCCATTTGTGAACTGTTTTGAAAAGCAACGTGTGGTATGTGTGTATGTTTTCATCCCCCTGAAACTCCTTTCCTTGCTGTAATGGCAGCAAGGTTGGGGTGCAATGCTTCTAGTCTTTTACATCTAGAGCTATTTTTACCAATTTTTCTTTTTGCAAATTGATGTAACTTCAGTATGTTTGGATGAAGGTTTGGGGTTTTCCTTCAGGAATATCTGCTCCAGTCTCTGGTCTTTGCTGCCAGAATAACCCTGTCATCTGGCTCTTTCAATCCTCCCATCAAAGCAACCTCTGCCCCTTCTCTAAAAGCATTCCTTCTGCATCATGCTGCCACCGCCATGCTTAACAGCAGGGATGGTTTGTTCTGGGGTATGTGCAGTTGGGTTTTTCTATCACATAGGTTTCATATATTTAAGCCAAAAGTTAAAATTCGTTTTCATCTTTTACATATCTAGAGTGTCCTGATGGCTTAAACCGAACTACAAACAAAACTTTGTTTAAACAGGCTTTTCCAAAAGGCCTCCAGAGTCTGATTAATGCTCCTCTCTCTTAGCTTGTCAAATTAGAAATGCAGCCAGGTTTGGGTGCATTTGCAGCTTTACCACATGCTCTTTTATTTTCAGAAGATAGAATAGACATTTTTCCAAGGTCTCTCTCCCTAAACTGTCTGCTATGTTCCTTGGTCTTAATGACGCAGCTTGTTCTCTAATGATCTCTGACAAACAAGTATGGCCTTTGCAGAACAGCTGGTTAAACACACCGAGATTGGCTCTACTAATTAGGTGGCTTCAGATGACAGTTGCCTATTCTCAGTTTTATGCAGGGATCTCAGAATAGATGGCACTAAATACATAGCCCACTTTAAGGTTAGTAATTTGTAAAACAAAACCGAAAACCATCTAGGATTTTATTTTTAAACCATTTGCGACCATACACTTTTTTTGTGTCCACTTTTAATGAAACGTGAACTTTCATGGTGTGAACGGGAGTTGGAGTCACTGAATATGTTTACAACCCTAAACCTTAATAATAAAAAAGAGAGTTTAAAAAGATCTTTGTTTTATTAAGGGTTATTAAGATTAGCATTAAGAGTCCAGATTGCTCCTTAGAAATTGTATTAGTGATTGAAGGCTGAATTTGTCAGCTGTCAGTGGTGTTCCTCACCAACTGCTGCCAGTCATATGTGCAGAGAAACCTGCAGGATAACACCTCATATTAGACCAAGCTGATTCATGTAAACATAGATCACATTAAAACAAGTTGGATTCTCTTTAGTCCAATGAAATTAGACATTCATCTTAGATGGCCATCCTTTACTCCTCTGGCTATTCTAATGGTCATCTTTAAGAGAAAATCCTTTATTAGCCATTATAGAGAATCTTAAGTATTTTTTTTTAGATTCATTTACTTTTATATATTAATTTCAGTTTGTATTTATTTATTCACAAAATGTGATTTTTTTTAAGGTGCTTTAAAGGGAACTTAATCAGATCCTACAGTAAGACTGACTTTCCAGGATGTGCTTCTCCTGGATCAGGATGGGGCAACATTTGCCAACCTAATCTCTCATTTTGGGTCCATTTACCACAGTCTCTATGAGCTCCCCTGCTCATCACTGATCAGTGTAATCTGCTTGTTTTTGGCCTGTGGGTGGAATGTGGAGGAGAAGCGTGTTCAGAAGAACATGGAGGCTTTAAGTCAATGAAAGATCCAGCCATATGGAGTTGTGTGTGCAACCAGCTCAGCTTGCTCTGTTGCCCAGCAGTATTCGTTCTCTGTAACAACTATGACCTTTATTGTTGGGGCACACACTTTGACATGCCTGGAGATAGTTTTTATACTTCTTGATGTTTGTTGCATTTTGACACTTTTCAACGAAGAACTTGAGCGTTCATTATTGGAGTTTGCCGATCTATCAGCTAAATTCTTTTTAAATAAGATTAATGTAGTGTTTTTTTTTATTTTATTTGTTTTATTCTATGCTACACTTATATATTTTTCTGGTCACTTTAATAATTGAGCACAGTTCGTTTTTTCTTTTGATCTGTTCTCCATGTTGGAGGTGATGTCCATATCTCCCCTTAATATTCAAACTACCCAGTGACATTGCTCTGATTCAGCTGCAGCTGTGGTGAAGCGGCTATGCCACAGAGCAGCAATGCTGCATTTCATCGGTTAGAGAAGCACCTTTCTGACCATCAGCTGGTTCGGCTAAACCTGGTCCCTTCACCTCTACTTTCAAAGCTGGCTCTCTGTCTGCTGGCAGGGTCTGCAGAAGGCGAGGTTCACATTTTCTCATGTTTACATGGAAATAGGGCAGTAAATGTGTTTAAAAATACTGCAGCTTTTAGTCCCATTAAGAGTCAGTTTATCTGCCTAAATTTTTAGTATAATTTTGACATTTTTCAGCATAACCACCGTTTGTCCCAAAATGCACCGAACAGAGCCCTGGTTTGATGTCAGTCCAACACTAAGAGGTCCTAATGGAAGTGGAAGGACAGTGATTGATGAATCCCAACTGTTTTTACAATAAACATAGTAAAAGTGTGCTGTACTGTTATATTTACTGGCTCCATTAAGATAACCCTAAATTAATTTACCTTTTAATGTCTCCTTATTGGTAAATTCAGTCCAGCTGTTAGTTTAGTTTATTGTGACCGTTCTGTAAAGGCCTTAGAGGTTTGGTAAAACTTAAGTAAACACAAAGTATAAATACCAAGAGGCACAGCAGGCAGGGGTTAGTTATATAAATGGAGCCAATATCCAATCCAGGTAGTGGATTGGTGCATCTCTACTTCTAACTAAACGGTCAGCAAGGATAGGAGTTGGTTTATCAGGGAAGTAGGGGAGCAGTCAATGGTTACTTTGGAAGAGCTGGAGAAAGCACCAGGTAATATAGGAAAATCTGTTCACAGAACAAGTACTAATCATACACTTCACAAATATAATGTTTTTGGTAGAGGAACAAGAAGAAATATCTTGTTGAAGGAAAAAGAAGTCATGGGTTGAAGTTTGCATAAGGCCAGTATAGACAGTATACATATAATGGAAGGGGCTCTGGTCATATGAGATTTACATAGAAGTTTTTGGTCTAAATGGACAATCACATGTTACAGAATATCCACTGTGAAACATTTTGGCAGCTGCATTATTCCTTAAGGGTTTCTTCACCAGGGACACTAGAGGCTGTTCAGAGCAATCTTTGAGGAAAATCTGTTGCAGGCTGCAAAGAAAAATAGACCAGAGTGGAGGTTTATTCTCCAATAGAAAGTCCTAGAGGCAGAGCTAAACTAAAGGGGTTTGAATCCAAGCATGTGGTGGAATTGCCCAGTCAAACTTCACACCCAAGTTTAATAGAAAATTTTTGACTGGACTTGAAAACAAATGTTAGAATGTAGTAGTGACCCTCCAAAAAGACATGCAGTTAAATGTAGTTATGCAAAGTGTAATAGGTATGCTAAGAGTGGCTGAAAACACACCCATGCCACATTTTTCTCTGTTTAAAACAAAAAAGAAATTAAAAAAAAGATAAAGAAAAAAAAAAATCCCTTGCATTTCCTTTGACACGCATTACCCTGTCTGTGGCTGTAACACGATATATGACATTTTAAGATGCAGTCTTCATGCTAATGGTCTCATTTTCCTTGAACTTTTCCTCATCTTTTAGGGCTCCGGAACAGGCTCTTCTCTGACTGGTGCCGCCGGTTCATCAGGCTCCAGACCCACACGGCAGCGCATCACACGTGTCAATCTCAGGGACCTGCTGTTCTGCATGGAGAATGAGAGATGTACCAGTCACTCTCATTTCCTCTACAAGGGCTTTCTCAAATAGGCTTGATGTTGGAAAAAGGAGGACAAGAGGGGAAGAGAAATGCTTGGAGAGACCAAACTCCCACTTGAAAAGATTACTTTTAGTAAAGAAGAGGAGATAATGCTTTTAAAGGTTCTTTAGATCCACCTGCTTTTATGAAATACAGTCATAGCCATACTGGAAGGCCTCTCTACCTCCCTCCTCAAGTAATGCCTCTTTTCCTTTAGTCGTTGATTAACACCCCTTTATTTACCATAACTAAACCTTTTTCAAAGTAGGTGCAAAAATCAAATATGTTTTATGAAGGTTTTATTCTGTGTGAAAAAAGATAATGTACACATGTGCACTGTATTATAGTTTGGTTTATTTTCTTATCTGTATGCAAATGCTAGAGTTGGAAGCTATGAAAATCACTGTTTTATTAGACAACCTTTGAGTTTTTCTTGGATGATCTTGTTCTAGTTTTTCTTGTTGATTCACTTTGAACTGTGTAACCTGCTGAGCTGCCTTCCTATCTATGAATAAGCCATACTTTCCTCTCATAATTAACCCTGCTGTAAGTCATGAGGCCACACTTCCCTCTCTGTCATCTACCATTAGCTTGCAGCATATTTAAATTTGTCATATTTATTTACTAAAATCCAAATTAAATTAATTTTTAGCTATTTATTTATTGTGTGACACCTCAAGTGTGTCATTTTGCTAAAAGCTAATAGAAAATGCATTTTACTCACAGTAGGACATCTTTGAGATGGCTCTATAGATTTTGATGGCTTAGAAGTAGAACTTTGTTTTAATCTATCCTTTAAAAAAATATTTTAATATACTGATTTTTAAAACTTTTTTTTTTTTGGCTTTTAACCTCTATTGCTATACCAAAATTGCATCTTTATAAGACTCTATTTTTATAGCCTCCCAAAATACATTTTTACTTCTCTAATGGTGACTGACAGCAATGATGTCTTTGTTATGCTACTGAAAAGCCCTTTAGGTCTATAATGTGTTTGATTTAAGAAACTGGAGTTTATTCCTGTGTATTTGTAAATGTTTCATCTAAAGTTTTACACAGTTTTGTATAGAATTGAAGTTTTATGCTTACTGCATTTAGAAAATCTAAAGTTCTCTATTGAAAAGTTTGAATAAAAGATGATTTTACATATTTCTGTTCTTTTCAATTCCAGTCATGGTGTTTTTCTTCTTTTTTCCACCAGGGGGCAGCATGTTAATATGTGCCACTTTGGGGATTTGTGCATAAAGGAGCTGCATTTCAGCCTGTCCACTCATAATTTAACCTAAACCCTTAACATCTGTAAAGCCACCTGTAGTACACTACACACAGGTCTGTAAAGCACAGCACAATCAGTCGGCTCAGAATGAAATCACACAGCCTGGTTCCCTTCTGCCTGACTTTTGAGTCTTCTTGTTTAAGTCTTTCTCCATTATCACTCACTGCACACAGCACTGGCAACAGCTGTCACATCAGCTGCTAACATTCGCCATAATAAACCATTTGCTGGAAATGATGAGGCCTATTCTTCCGCTGGGAAGGCAGACTCATGGCTTAATGATTGGGAGCTGCTTTTTTGTTTGCTGTCCATGAAAAGGAATGCTACACTACCCTCAAAAGGATTTGCATCCCTTTGACTTCTTACATATTATCACATTACTATTTAACCTACATATGTAGCATGTTGGTGGGTTTTTATTTAAGATAGACCAAAACAGCTATCTAAAATGGAAGAAGTTTTTTTTTCTTGCAATCAGAAACCTGAACAGTATGGTGTGCAACTGAACTCATCCACCCAAGTAAACAGCCTGTAGAACCACTTTTTTCTGCAATTACAGCTGCAACTCTTTCTGTTACATCTTTACTACTGTAGCATTTCAAATTTAAAGTCCTGCATTTAAATAACATTTTCCACACATTAGTTTTAGCTTCTTACTTAATAAAAAAAACTTAAATTTATTGATCGTATAAAAGATATTCCCCAGGTTTACTTTTTATTCTATTTTGACCAACACAAAAGTGCTCAGCTGTGAAATGAAAGGACAGATTGCTCCTTCCATCTTTCTATAAGTGTAATGTTTCACTTAGAGGTCAAAATGTGCTTACTTTTTATATATCTCCTTCAATTGGATGCATTATCTTATATTTTGAAAGATTCCTTTCATAAAGGAGCTATATACCTGCATAGATTACAAGTTAACCCTTAGCAAAAAGTAGTATACTTGAAGTAATAGTAGTAAGTAATGAAATTAGTGAACTTTTAGTATACTTGAATGAACTGGCCACTCTGACTGTTTAGGTGAGGCATGTCTTTAAAGCTATAATAATTGTTTAATAATATTTACAATTCAAAATGATTTAGCAGTGCTCTGTGGATACTCACAGCTGGAATTTATAACAAATAACTTGGTTAAATTCTCCATAACTTTCTACCTGAGCTGCCGTTTTTTTTTTTTTTTTTTTGGCTTTTTATGGCGCTTATTGAAAACAAAAGCTTAAAAAAATTCCTTATGTTAGCTAAAAATATACCTTTAATAATAAAGCAATCTTTGTACTCTATGGCTGAATAGGACAGTTAAAATGGTTTGTGTGTTTTATGGTATGCACTCCTATCAGAGCTGAGGGAGGGAAAAACTTTTTTAGGTTAATATATCTGTACTGCCACTAGATGGCAGTATTTCATTCCCTTTATTCAGTCTATCTGTTGCCCATAGAATCTTTTAAACATTGGGTTTTAATAACAATCAAAACTTTAATTTCCATCTCTTCATCAAGCAACCAGTCTGCTTTGTGTTTTATATCATCCACCTGTGTTGTAAATAATCAACCAAGACACACCATGTTCCTGGAGAAAAGTTACATCAGGCTCTCTCAGTTGTGGGAACATCCTCAGTGAGGCCTGATGGCCTCTCACTGTGTCTCTGTTTGATGGCAGCAGGGACTCAGGTAAGGCCTCGGCCCTTGTGTCTCAGCCCAATCCAATATTTTTCCTTGTAATCCTCCCTTCCACTCCTCAGCCCTACTGCTCTTTCTGAGTTAAGTCCACATAAGCTCCCACTTGAGTGCCAGAGGCAAAGCAGCGCCAGGGATGGTGCGGTTGCTTAGCGACGCCTCAGTCGCTGTACCTGAGGGTGTTGGGTAAACACCCTGAGCCTGCCAGAGGGAAGAAGAGACGAGTGACATCCCCCCCTGCCTCCCTCTATGACATTTATTACAAAAAGGCTTTTATTAACGTCTCACACTCTGTGTTGCTGTTTCGGCTTTCACCCCAGGGTGAGATCATTAATGAGTGTCATGCGAGTTCAAGTGGGAGTGTGTGTGTGTGTGTGTGCTAATCTGTTCTCCACAGTTGTCAATTTTGTCAGATTCTGAGATGGGATTTGACTGATATGATAGTTTATCTCAGCGGGGTGTGCCTGCTGCACTTCTATGAGAAAATTCTAATCTAACACAAGCTTTCTCTATTCACTCTCCCAGGGAATCTTGTTGCAGCTTGTACTTTAACTCTGATTACGGTAGAATCCCTATAGCTTTCTAAATACTGAAATTTAGAGCCTATTTTATTGTGATGTTATCTTTGCACCCAGGGAATAAAAATAAATAAATAAATTCCAGGCCCCCATTGTATTCATGCTGTGAGACAAATGCATTGGTAGTCTGTAAATTGTTTTAGCTCTTCCAACACCTCCTTGCATAATGTTGATTAAGTTGGGGGTTTATGAATAAAACTCTGCTTGAAGGGACTGCAGGATGTGATTGAGGTGAACTGATGTGGCACAATGTGATTCAGTCAGTGCACTTTATCTTCCATTAGGATGCACAAATCCAGCAGCCTGGAACCGCTTTTATTCCTGAATGAAATTGAATGAAATCATTTGGAGCCCGCCAACATAATTAAACGCTGAAATATAAAATGTAGCAACAGTTCATTAGCTCCTGCATCCTCACGACTCCATTTCTTGTTCGTCTCTGGCCTGTTTCCCACCTGGGTTAATGTTGACTTCAGGACTCTTTTGTTATGAGGCTGACCGGAGCACACTGCTCTGGCCCCGAGATGCTATAATAAGGCTGGTGTTTATGACCGGCTGCTGAAATGGGTTTGTAAGCGCCACTGAACCTGTGAGGTATTGATACTGGGGTTAATAGCCTGTTGGCCTCTTTAATGGAGCTGATTCAGGCCAAGCAGCACACAGTGTCAGCCCAAAGGACAAGAGCATCTCCTCTTACAAAGTCATCTGTTGGATGATTCAAGGTCAGAGACCAAAATGTGTTGTGCACTAAGTGGTCCAAACTCTGTATGTTCTGCAGCTTGCATTTGACATTATTCCTGCTGAAAACATTGAGCATTTAATCACATTTATACTTGCAAAAAACCGACAGCAACAATTTTCAGTCTGAATGCATATATTAGGCAGACATAATGTAGAGCCTAATTGGGAAGTCGAACATATAATACACGGTTTTCAGAATACCGATGGAGGTCTTTACCAACTTTGCAAAGCTGTCCGAGCTGCCTCCAACTGTCCTTGTGATGTTAATTGCAGGTTCCCTCCATTGGCTGGCAGATTTATGGTAATGAACACTACAAAAACGGACACATGTTGATTTCCTGCATTTAGTCTTAGCTCCATGAATAATTTAGCCTGACAGATACAAACAGAAACATGTGTTTGTATCCTGGTTATACCATGCTAAACGTATGTAAATAATATTAGATGTCGCTAGTATTATAAAATTATTAATAATGCAAAGCCTTTCAGTATATAAATGCATTGTATATATATATATATATATATATATATATATGCAAATGCCATATATATATGTAGTGAATTTTCCAGTCATATTCCAATGGTTCATGAATAAGATGTAGACTATTTTTTAAAGACATCTGGCTGGTGACTGGCTTTATACATATAAGCCTTTTTTGATTTGTTTCATGTTGCAGACATAGTGGCTACATGCATCTTTAATGCAAAAGCAGCATGTGAAAAAGTCTCATTGAACAGCATTTCAAGTCACATTTTTATTTATGTATCACCCACTGATGTGTAATGTGCCTTGAGCTCTGCTTTATAGAGGATTACCTCTGCAAAATGAACCCCCGCTAGTTGGTTAAGATAACGGTTGCGCTGCACTTTTTTAGCATTTTGATTGATGAGCACTTTATGAGTGATCTAAAACTTGGAATGTGGTTTTAATCTCGAACATTGTTTCATACTTCTACACTGCCCTGTCTGCTGTGTTCCTTTGTTTTCCTTTGTTTTTTTTGAGTCTTCACAGAACATATGGATTTATAGACTGTTAAATAATTAGGGATATCACAGTAAATATTTGTAAAAGAATATCTAACTTTCAAAAATTTATTTCCTTCCACCTCAGGAACCCTAAGCCCATTTTCCTAGAAATTACACGCTCCAATTAAAAGTGTATCACTGCAAACACAAGGTCAATAAAAAAATAGAAATAAAAAAACTGTCTCAAATTAAAGAAAATACTTGTTAGATTTATGCACATCTGTAAATGTTAGTACATATGCTACTGATAAAGAGTAAATGAAGATGACACACAAAAAATACATTTATGTACATTTCTCCACTGTGAGATCAATAAAGTCAATCAATCAATCAATCAATCAATCAATCAATCAATCAATCAATCAATCAATCAATCAATCAATCAATCAATCAGTCAATCAAAATGTAAAAAAAATCTCACCAAAAAAAACAAACACTTTAAACATCACAGTTGGCACTATCTTCATTTTCTCATGTAAAAAGCTTTAGATTTTGTTATTTTGTTTTGTTATAAGTATAATTCAATCCAAAGATTTTGGACAAATAATACAAAATTTAACCACACACAAACATGTCTGTCAATCTTTGCTGGGCCTTTCCATTGACTTCCATTACGGCTTCATAACTAACCCTAACCCCAATCTAAACTTAATTCACACCTTTGAACTAAACACGACCCATTACCCTAGAACAGCAAATCCCCTCATGGGGTCCTGGCATCGGGCAACACAAGGACTAGCTGCCCCCCACAATGTGCTATTTTTGAAGAAAAGGAAAACCCTTTTCCTTACAAACCAAAAACCCGCTAAGCAGCTGAATTTCCAATAAAAACTGACCAGATTAACTTACTCTAAACAATATGAATTTATGAATAACATATAGAAAACACAAAAACAGTTCTTTGACCCGTTTTTCCCCCAGTTTTTTTATATTGAATAATAATAATTATAATAATAATAAAACCAGCTTCACAGTAATTTTTGCACCTTCTACTTTTTTCTGTCTACTTGGTGCTCTCATAGTTTTACGTACTTGGCTCTGTGTGGTTATACGGGACCATAACACTGCAACGGATTGGTTGATTTTGGTGAATGAGACACCAATCAAAACCTTAGAACCGGTAGAATGTATCTAAAACGAGGACGATAACATTGATAGTAGTTTCAGCAAAGCAGTTGCAGCCCAAAGCATGGTCAGGCACCTGGATTGGTGCCTTGTAAAGGCTTCTTCTGGGTCCTAAAGGCATGGGGTTACACCCAAAGTGTTTTTTGTACTACGATAGAGATTGCTCTATAAAATATAGTTTTCATGGAGAAACAGGAAAGCTAAGAAATATTTCTTACACTGATTTCTGGCTAAGTGGTTTCATCTGTGGCTGTTTATTGGGTTGTATCTCTGCAATGCTTTGGTGAAGACGAAAATGAAAAACATAACTCATTTATGAGGAGTTATTTAATATATATTTTGTGCTGGATCTATGCAGGGTTGGGGCTGTGGAGACAGACATGTTTGTAGGTTGCTATTGTGCATAGTATTTATGTTTTAAATATTTTAACTCATGTTGCTATAACTTTAGTTTCGTTTTGCACATTTTAAAACTATTTGTGCTGGCTTATAGCCTAGATTCTGGAGTTTAATTTGATATGTTACATTGCTATATTCTTTGTCATTATTGCATCGTTTATCACTGCTGTTGTTGAGTTACTATGATGAGGTAGCTTAAAAGGTCCCCTTAAAGCATGCACCACTTTGAGTTTGTCACATAAAACCCACTCAAATATATTTAAATGTACAGTTTTAACATAAAAAAAATGTAATTTAACTGATACCCTAACATGTTTAGGGAACAGATTATCTCCACTGCATCAGGTGTCCACATCACATATAACTATTTGTCAAGCTGCAGATATTTTCTCCAGGAGGGACATGAAATCCACCCTAGTGCTTTGATCTCATTGTAGACAGACTCCCAAAATAGCAGAAGGCTGAGAGCAGTGTCAGCAAAAAAAAAAAAAAGAGGAAAACAGCCAGCAGAGCCTGTCTGTCCAGGCTGTTGGTCTGTGGAATAACAGCATAAACACTAAAACCACCAACAGTTGACCAGGAGGCCAGCGTCCCACCAAATATCACAGCCGTGGTGTATTTCAAATTGAACTGTTCCAAACATCAACCCAGGAGACGGAGAGGTGTTATGTAAAGGAAATGGGGGGAAAAAGAGGCCAGGCTAGGACATGTTTGAAGAAGAGAACTTTATTTACAACAAGCAAGGAGCTGGCTTCAAGCCAGCAGCAAAGCTCTCCATCAGGATACGCATTTTATCAAGATGGGGAGGGTAACTTCAGTTTCCTTTCCGCCATGAGGAAAGGATTTTTCACCTAAGCCTATCAAAGATTGCCCGTCCTTGAACTTAATATTCTTTTCTGCTGACAGCTTATGACTGAAATGACTTCCTACCGGTTTGATTATAATTTCAGAGCCGTGGATCCAACCTCCACTGATGGTGCTCCTATTAACACAGGTCCACAATTCTGCAGCAGAGTTCATTATTTTACTACCATAAAAGTTAAGTTAGGTTTATTACTCATCACCGGGACACTCGGGGAATTATATTACCCCCTCATTAACAACTCCCTGTTTTTTCATTCGATCCTGTTCACACCTGCCTTCCTTTTTAGCCTTTTCATTGCTCAGGTCTATACCCTCAGCGGACATAGAAATATCTCTGTGTCCTTCCTCTATGTGAACTTTTTCTCCAAAGCACTCTCTAAATGTTATGCATTGCTCCTGCTGTGTTCGCTTCTGCCTTCCCCTGCTGACCCCTCTCCCCCATCCCACTAATCACCTCTCCACACGGCCTATACCTGCATCAAGCCACAGCCTCCCTTTTCTCCCTCTCTCCGTCTTCCTGCCTTCCTCTGCTGCTTTCTCTCCGGGTGTCTCATTAAAGGCGTTCTATCTAATGAGATTACGCTGTGGGGATTAATGGTGTGGCTAATTGATAGACACACAGCCGGAGAGGATTAAATCCCTTTAAGTCCCCAGCGGGTTTTTTGGGGCGTTTCAGCTGACTAATTGAAATCACAGGAACGGACACAAGCACACTTCCTGACCTGCATGCCTGCAGTGCGCCGCCGGCCCTCCCTCAGCGATGCAGTAAAAGCACCAATAAAAGGTGTTTCATTAGAAAATTAAGCTACATCCAAACAAAGGAGTCAAGGATTAAGAGGATGATTCCCAAAGGGAGTCTGTTCCTTTTCTAAATATGTTATTAGACAATGAAAAATAAAAAAGAAAGTACAACTACTGCACCAGGAAATTAGAGAGAGAGGAAAAGCAAGCAAGTTTAGAGTATTAAATTGCTGATCTTTAAAATCTAACAAAGACTTGTTGTTTAAACGTTTTAAAATTAAATTGTCTTTTATTGAGGCAGCATAATCACAAACTGTTTTTTTTTTTTTTTTATAATACACAGGTGCAACAGCCAAACAAGCTTTATAAAAGAAAAGGTAGCTTAACCCCGTTGTTGAATAAGCCTTAACATGAACAGCTGAAGCAGATCCTGTGCACCATTACACCCTGTCACATTTTGCAAGTACACTAAGGCCCCGTCCACATGAAGCCGAACCCTGGCCTAAACGCACAAATTTTTCACCAAACCAGCCTCTCATCCATACGAAGCCGGCGTTTCGGGGGTCTGTAAACGATCTTTTTTTTATTCAGCCTTCAGAGTGGGAAGATTCTGAAACGCCGTTTTCGCGTTTCCATCTTTAAGCTCTAACCGCATTTTTTTTTTTTTACACGCATGCCTCATAGCGTCACCTCTAAACACGCATGCGCGACACAGTATCACAACAACAATGGCGCCGTACTGTGTTGAATGGTTGCTGCTCATGCTACTCACCCTGCTGTTGGGCTTACAACAGAATCTTCTTCTTCTGGAATATCTCCAGGAAGAACAGAGCAATAAAGACGACATAGTTCAGCACCTCAATTTGACTGAACCACGAAAATGGACCCGCAGGGCAAACATGTATAAATTTTAGTGCGCATTCCCAACATTTCGTCGCCTATTTTTGCTTTGGCACGACAGCGCCACTTACAGGCCTGGCATACATTTTGCAGCGTTTTCATGTATTCGTGTGGACGATCACATTTATTTTACGTCTCCGTCTTTACGACAAACGTTCTGGAAAATATTAGCATTTCGTGTTCGTTTTGACTTTGTGTGGAAGGGGCCTAAATGGCCAAATGTGATTGCTGGTCTGTCTTCTCACACAATATGAACTTTGAATGATTTTGCATTCCTAATTCATACTGTTACATATGTTGTTTTGCAACTGTTATGGCTATAAAAACTTGAACTTTAGGAAATTAGGTCAGGCAGAGAAACACTAGCTGGAAAATTTCTGGTGAGACATTTAGATGTTAGAATCTGACAAATAACTGTAAAGACTGAGGTGTGATAACTAGGTTAGGAAACAGGTACCTGTAGTTACACTGAGACCTGGCACCGGAGAAGGCAACAGTGCAAACTAAAGGTAGAGGATATGACAGGAGCAGCCATGGAAGGATCAAAATCTAAGCAAAACAAGTTGGTACCAAGAGTGCAAAGAGCTAAACAACTAAGAACAAAAGAAACAGCAACAGAATAACTCAAGTGTTTACGAAGATAAGAAATAAACATAAAATGAAAAAAAAAAAACCACACAAAAAAAAGGATAAATATACACGAGTGAACAAATGTCCTTGAGCTCATGATTTTTCTTTTTAATAACTAATCACTGCAGGTGATTCTGGCGAAAAAAAAAAAAAAAAAAGAATAACTTTGTGAACAGAGCACCTCCAGCCCACTATTAATTATTGCGGAGGATGTGTGACGCTTTGGGCCTGTTTCTCTTTCAAAAGCCTTAGAAATGTTGATAGAATGCATGGCCACCCACTTCGGCTGCAAAGCAAAGCAGCCCGCTGATCGGAGGATGTGGAGATGGTTGGAGGGTATAAAGTGTGTTTTATCTGGTAAAAGGGGATATAAAATATCTGCTCAGTTCATCTTTTTTTTGGGATAGTTTTCAATGTTTTCTACTGTCACAACCAGTAATAACAGGTCTTGGTAATTGTTGCTATAAAAAGCTTATATGCTAAGTGAAGCAATGCCTTTACGGGTATTTTAGTTGTTGCAATACTTAAGGTCGTATTTCACGTTTCTTATTAAATGCATTAACATTGCAAACACTGCAGATCAACTTAGTGAGCTTTACAGCTGCAGTGCACTGATGAAAAAAAAAACATTAATCAAACCAGTGCAAATCCTTGGTTTATCATGAGGCTGGGTTAGATGAATTCATAGTCTTCTACCTTTAAACTCTGTTGTGTATAAAGATGCAAGGAGATAATAAAGTGGCAGCATTTCCAAGCTCATCGTCCCTGAACTTATTAGGGTTTAGATATGACTTTAAAAAAATCTATATCTAATTATTTTTTGTGTTAGTTTCTTGGTCATCTGCTGCTTTCTGCACGTCAGTGAGGAGTGTATGTGTAGAAATTCAGAAAGTGAACCACTTTATAAAGGAATCATCCCATCCTCTCTGTCATTCACCTGTGCTTGCAACATCAGGGAGAAAAGAGAACTCACACACAGATACTATCCCTGAACTTCATCTTAGCATTCGTTGTCCAGCCTTTGGCATCGGCAGCCCTTGACATCCTTGACATAGTCAGACTAGAACTCCCCCAATCTCCTCTGTCTGAGCACCTGGTTCCCTCAAGGCTGTTTCCACGGCCCACTACTGTTCACCCTGATGACACATGGTTGCTCCCTCAGGTCTGCTGCAAACTACTTTGTAAGATTTGTGGAAAACAGTAGTGGATTTTATTTAAGGTGATGATGAGACGCCCTACAGAGAGGAGGTGCAAAACAAGCAGCCTCATACCTGAATGTTAAAAAGATCAAGAAGATCATTGTTCACTTCATGAGAAGCAATCTCTGTCACACACATCTTCTAATTGACAGTGCAGCAGTGGAGAGGGTCAGCACCTCAGAGCTTCTGAGGAAGGTATATAACTGACACCCTGACCTTAACCCATCATCAGGAGGAAGTTCTGGCAAAGAAAGCTCATTTAATAAGTAATTTTACTGTGCTGGGTGAAAAAGGGGCATCTGTCCGTCTTCTGTTCTCACCACCTTCCACAGGAGAACCATAGAGAACAACCTGAGCACCTGTAACTCTGTCTGGTTGGGAGCCTGCCATGTCTCTGAATACAGAACCCTTCAGAGAGTGGTTAGGAGAAGGGAAGAAATTATTGAAGTTGGTAAAAAGTATGCTGCCTCAAGTCCATAATATTACCAAGGACACCCCAAACCAAACACTGTTCTTGCTTCTAGATTCTGGAAAAGACTAAACAGTCTGTGGAGCAGAACAGTCAGCAGCAGCATGTTCCTTCACAGCTTGCTGAACTCAAACAAACCCCCAGGGATGGACATTTTCAGTTCTAATTTAGCTCATTTCTGTATGCAACGTTATTCTGGCCTTTTTCTTCACCATTTCTAAACCTTTGTAATGAAATTTCAGCTAGATATGTATTTAATGATTCAAATATAACCAAGAAGATACATCCATCTACAGTGGAGTGCCAAAACCTTGTTAAAAAGCAGCTACTTTCAAACAGGTTTTCTTTTTGCCCACAATAAACCTGTAGTCAAATTGGATCCAAAGTTTGTTTTTTTCTTGTTTCAGTGTGATTTTATACTGCTGCCACAGAAGATTAATTTTCCACATCCTTACCAGAGGTGTCAATAATGTGGCCAGCATTGCAGGAAGAGAGGGAATAAAAAAACTATTGAAAGACGATTTTATATTCTCACAGGAAATCCAAGTTTGAGCAACACTATTAGAAATGACCAGTGTTGAATAAACAAGGCCATTATACATAATTTAGTACCCACCCTGAGGGTGATGCGTGAAGGAAATCTTAAAAAAAAAAGGGGGTTGGGTGGGCACATTTTCAAAACATGTGTTGTTTATTTCCTGAAGCACACATCCAGTATCGAGATGAATAAATAAAAGAACTCCAGTACCTTGAATAATATAATATCAGCAGGCATGGCTAATGAGTCGTCCCAAGGCAAGAAGTCAACCGAGGGAGAGCGTCTGTAAGAGGCAGACGATAGGGCATGTTTCTTATAGAAAAGATGTGAAATGAAAAAAGTTAGCAGAACTGAAGCAGAAAATTTAAAAACAAGCATCTTGAAAAAAAAATGCATTTTCAACAGAAGATCCACATTTTTACAAATGAACGGGCCAACGAAGCCCACTGAGGAGCTTGAGACGGAGAGCAACAACCTTTACAGCAGGGAATATAAGTATTATGGAATAGATAATAAGTAAATAGGTCTGTAATTAGACTGTTCAAATGGATATTACAATAGAAATATACACATACAAAGAAGCCAGCACAAATTAGTCAATCTTGGAGAACTCGTAGAAAGTGTAAAATAGCTCTTTTTTTTTTTTGCTTTAAGACCTTTTTATTTGCATTACTCAGAATCAACCTATTATTCTGTCTTGAAACAATTGGAGAAATTTTCTTTGTTTTTATTTGATTTACTTTTTAGAAAAACAGATTCTATTCAAGTTACTGACTACAGTAGTTCCTTGTGGACCTATCAATAGAATTATTTTTCTTCTCTGAAACCCGCTGAGAGTTATCATGGCAGAGTGTCTTGGACGGATGCCTTTCTACAAAAAAAAAAAAAATAAATAAATAAATGACTTTCTTTTCTTCTTAAATTTTTTTTACAAAGAACCCGAATGCTGAAAGAAAGTTTCATACCATAATAATTTCACCTATATTTTCCTCATACAAATGTGTTGTAAAAGAATCAAAAGAGTTTCATTTTGGCTTATCTGACAAGACTACACTCTAGGGGCTTTTCTAAATGTTTTGCTACAAACTTTAAAGGAGAATGAACATGATTTTTGTTCAGCACTAAGTGCAAACACTTACAGACCATTGTATTTAAGTGCATTACTTACAGTTTTGGTCAAGAAGAATTTAATGCACCAATCCCAAGTCCTTTGGAATAAATCTCGGAATGGTGTCTTGCATGTGGGCAACTCTTTTAGTTATTTTTTCATTCTATTTTCTTAAAATCTTGAATAGTGTGTGGTTATTACTAGTGTTGCACCAATACCAATACCAGTATCGGGCGGGGCCACGATCCAGCTATCGGTATCTGCGAGTACCAAAAAATAGGGCACCGATACCCTTTTGAGAGCCAAAAGATTATTCACCTATTGTCACCACTTCCAGGTAGGCAATAAAAAGTTCTACTGGATTCACTTTGTATTAGTATTTTTTCCTGCTTCACAAAGGTAGGCAGCAGCTTGACAAAACCATGATGGCAATTATTTTACATCGAAGTAGTATGCAGTTCTTCAGATATACACACACATAAATTTCAGATGGTATACTGCTCAGCCAGGTATCGGGTATCAGTATCGGGGCCAAAAAATGGCATTGGCGCAACACTAGTTATTACTGTTTGCCTCTTTAAGTAGATGTACCCAACATTCATCAGTTCAGAGATAAGCCAATAACTATTTTAACCAACAATACATGAAAAGGTCTAAACAGAGCTATTTGCTTTCACCTAACACAAGATCTTCCTATTTATTTTCTTGGAAAAAAGACAGCTTCTGCTTTTTACAGCGGAAATTTGTTTTGTTTTCTTTGTATGTTTTAACTGCTTGGATTGTTACCAACATCTTGACTAATTTGAAGCTCATGTGTCCATTATAAATTAAATTACTGATATCTTTTTGACCAGCGTTAATACTTATTTTCCCTGCTATATGTCATTGATACTTGAAAAATATGTACTTTACAGTATTTTTTATTTTCTCAGTGTCTTTATACAGAGTATATTCATATAGTTTCTGCTGACTATTTTCACATTCTCACCACAGAGTAACAAGTGCTTTGAGTAAAACATTTGAGGAAAAAAACAAAAAATAAAACAAAAACCAAAGAAAAAAACATGCACCTTTAAATATTTTGTTGGTCTAAAAAAAAAAAAAATAGGAAAAAAAAACAAACAGGAATGTTCAAGGCGACCAGAAGAATCGTTCTGAGGCGTCTTTATTTCCGAGTCAAATGAGTTCCCCTCGATTAACGATGTCCGACTAATCGAATCATGCCTACGTTAAGCTTTACACCGTGGAGTTAGCAACACAAAACCATACAAGGGGCAGGCAAGCGTCTCAACACAAAGGCTGCTAAACCTCCTGAGTCCACAGAAGAAAGGCAGGCATTCTCCAATAAATTATAAAACCCCGATGTGTATAAAAATGTTGCTGTGTTGAAGGGATGCTAGTGAACTGAGCAGGCTCTTGCAGAAGAGGGGATCCAACCCTCCTTTTACAACTTTTTTAATTCAATGGGTTATGAAATCTGGTAGTCCAGATAGTCCGCCCTGTGATGCATCTTCCCCTCCTGGGACAGGCTGCTGGGGCCGTTTGCATGTTCTGCGAATGGGTGAGGAGGAAACAGACGGGCAGGGCTGGTTTGAGGAGCGCAGGAGGGGCGACGGGGAAACGACAGATCGCGTCCCCGTTGTACTGCGCGAACAGCAACCAATCCTGAGATAGCAGGAGTCTGGTACAAAAACACACCACAAAAGGCACTTTATAAAATGACAGTGCTTCTGTTCTAAGGAAATTCAAGTTGACAGAGTTAAAGAGAGAGTCTGTGAGTGCCCCTCCCCCTCCCCTCCCTAAATAAAAACATTCTCTTCAGTGTCAGACTAAAGCAGGAGATAGTTTTGTTTTAACAATCAATCAAAGCACAAATTCACTACTTTTGTGTCTCGCGGACACCTTGATTCGTCCCTGGAGGAATCCAGGTCCAGCGCGGCGAGAGAGCAGAAAAAAAGAAGAAAAAAAAAAAATCAAAATGTCACACTACAAACTCGGCACTAAAACCATAAAGCCAGAATACAGTTGCATTGCAGCAGAGTTCTTGTCTGCGGGCTCGACCAACTACTGCAGCCCGTGGAAAGGGTCCATTCCTCTTAGGTCTCCTCATGTTGTCAGACACTGCCTGTGTTTTACATCCTTTCATTCTATCCCAACTCTCCTGACCCCTGCCACAGCCCCCGGCCCCGCACTGCCTGCGTTCTGCGCTCAGTCGTCCTCTCCTCCCCCGTAGAGGTCTGCCAGCTTCTTAAAGCGAGGACCCCAGTCGTTGAGGTAGTCGTAGTCCTGATCCTCTGAGCTGGTGGAGTTGAGCGAGCTGACAGAACCTGCAGTAGAGCCGCTGCCCTCATAGTCGAACACCAGCAGGGAGTCATATGGAGGGGCAGTGGGATCGTTGTCAGCTGCCCTCAGGCCCTAAATACAGAAAGGAAAGGAATAATGTAATGAATTATGTAAGATCAAAACCTGTTTAAAAAAAAAAAAGCTTGATTCAATCATTAGGAATCTTTCTCTGGTCAATCAAAAGTTTTGAGTTTTGGTTCAGGAAACTACTGTGTATCGAAGCATTTATTTATTCCACACCATGGAGCATTTTAGGAAACATTTCTATCACAAACCCATTCATATTAGGAGAGTCTAACTTCCCTTTGGTCCTTTTTTAAATCAGAAAAATAGAGTAATTCGATATAGCTGTGACCTTTCTAAGATATAGCTGGCAGTGCGTGACAACGTGTCTATTGCACCATCGATGTAATAAATGCGCAGAAA
Source organism: Cyprinodon variegatus (assembly GCF_000732505.1). Taxonomy (NCBI): domain Eukaryota; kingdom Metazoa; phylum Chordata; class Actinopteri; order Cyprinodontiformes; family Cyprinodontidae; genus Cyprinodon; species Cyprinodon variegatus. The sequence continues at coordinate 537,724 of NW_015151033.1, read as the reverse complement.
CTGTGAGTCCAGATTCTCCCCACGAAAGCTCAGTAAAGCGCTGCAGCTGTTAGATGACAAAAATAATTTATTATTTTTTTCACCTGCGCTTTGGTCTGAAATTATTTCTAGGTGTTGTTTAGGCTTTTAAATTCTGCAGCTGTCTAGTTGCAAAAACAATATTTAAAAATTTGCAAATTTTCAATCATACTTCCTCGACCCTTAGAACCAGCATGGGCCTGTGACTCCCACGAGTCAGGGGCGTAGCAGAGGCGGGCTGACTTCTATCCTCCTGGCTGCATATGTGCTTTCAAACAACACATAGCAACAGCCTAAAAGCACTTTAATTCCACTTTAAAGTGTTTTTCAAAGATACTTATGGTTCCTGTTGAGGCATTCCGGGTTTTCTATCCACAGGGTTTCCGACATTTTCTTCATGTCAAACTTACATACTTCTCTAGACTCAAATCTCTAAAATCACTCAGTCCATTAAGCCATTATTTAAAGTTTACATACAAAAATGCACTTAAAAATTAAAATGAGACTTGCTAAAACCAATGTGAGGGAAAGAAGGAAGGAAGGAAGGAAGGAAGGAAGGAAGGAAGCAAGGACGAACAAACAAACAAAAGAAAGAAAGGAAGAAAGAAAGAAAGGAAGAAAGAAAGAACAAACGAAAAAGAAAATACTAAATTTAAACACCCAACTGCATAAGAACCCCAGAGTAAGAACCATTTTCTGCTCATAAAACAAAACCTGGAAGCATTTTCTTCTGGGAAAAAAATTGGTGTTTTTCCACTAACAATATAACCATATAGGTGGAAAAGCAGCTTGAGTTATTATAGACTTTACAATACGCTCTTCTTGTGTGGCTCACCCACTGGGAAGTTTTTTAATGATACTTCATAGACTGAAAACTGACTGAGAGGCAGACACTCATCCATGGAGGGAAAAAAAACCTTTCTACCAGGACTGATGCTTGCATGCAGATTCTTCTCACAACCAAAGAAAACTATTGCTTAAAGTCATAAAATACTTAATAAGACAATTATTTGTAGCAAAAATCAAGAGTCCACCATAAAACGTTGAGTGCCCACCATATGCTGTGTTGATTCTTCCCTTTGTGGACTTCAGCAATGATTTGTCATTCTGTGTTTTCTTGCTCATTGTTTTATTATTCATTTTGTGTCATTCTAGTTGCTTTCTTGTCACATCCAAGCAGTGTTGTATTTTTTGAGTTACTCTCTGTTGCCCCCTTTTGCCAGTTTCCTTTCCCCTAGCTCCCTTCTAATTACTTCTATCCACACCTGCTCCCAGTTAGCTAATTACCCCAGTCTTTGTTCTATCTCCCATAAATAACCCTCCTCTGCACTTCCTCATTGCTGGATTCTCTTCATTACTTTATTCCATAATATGTTACTTTCAATGGGCATCTACAAGTTATTGATTCCTGAGTTCCTTTCTTCTGGATAATTGCCTCTGTATTATCAACATCTTTATTAAATCTGCAAGAAATCATCTCTGACTCTCCGTCTCTGCATCTGGGTCCTCAACAAACATCCACCAAACCTGACATATACTGTATCTTTAGGAAATGATGCTTATAACTCTCAAGTCATTCTAAAGCAAACTTGCAGGGAAACATTCACTATAAACCTACATCGTTAATGAAGTCTCCTATGTCCCCTGGGTGGGGTACAGTGGGTCTGACTGGGTATTGTGACTCAGCAATCACAGGCCTCTCATCGACCCGGCGCACCCCTGTAGGTTTGTTTATGATGTGGTCCAGAGACTCTGGCTGCTGCAGCTGGCTCAGATCATAGTCCTGGATGAAGCAACCAGAGAGAGAGAAAAATGCAGATTAATAATTGGAATGAGGTTTAGAACCTTCAAAAAAATCCGAAAAATAAAAACAGAGCGCATTGATTTAATAACCATTTTAATATCTATGTAGAGATTACATTGAAATTAATGCAGATGGTTTTAAATCATTTGGTTTCTATGTGGGTTGTTTGCTATTGAAATGTTCTTTCCTAGACCAATAAATAAAAAAAAAGAGGTTGTCATTCAATGTATGATTTATAAATATGCCCATTATATCTCTTTCCAGGTATGTCAGTGAAAACAGGCCTATGAGGACGAAAACCATCTGTTGATTTTGGCATGTGTAGGTGTTGGAAATAAGTGAGAATCAAAATAGCATTTATATGTATAGGTGTCCACCTTAAACTAAGCACTGGAACTAGCTTCTACAGTAACTGTGATTTATGTTTAAAGCTCCTTTCACACCTTGACGATTTAGCCAGCGTATACCTGACATCCCAGAATCTCCTAAAACGCCGGCATATGCTGATTTTTTAATTTGAGTGTATACATAGAGTATTCACAACAAGTCAAGAACTTACAGTACGTCCAGTGACAGCCTAACTTATGCATAACGCACGGCAGCGTAATGCCCTGTTCATTGAAACGTATTTTAAAAAGTTTACATTTGTATTGCTCCATCTTTACTCGGGTGTTTTTTGTGGAGAACATCGCTGAGCATCAAGAACACCAGAGAAGACAAAAATTTTGGATCTCCCTATGGAGGACCAATGCTGCCATATTAAAAAATGCATACAAATAAATGAAGGACTTAATAATATAAAATTGCTAGAATAAGTAGCTAGTAATATGAATTTGTGTGCCATTAAATGTTTACAAGCGGCAAGCTACCTCGTCTAAATTTTGCTAGTCTTGGCCAATAGTTGTGAAGCTTTGCCAGTGACACCGCCACCGCACCCCCTTATCAGTAGCTATTATTAGCTACTTTTTCAAGTAATTTTATATTATTAAGTCCTTCACTTCAGAGTCTGTTCAAAAGATAACTGTTTGACACACACTGGCAAGATAAAATCCACTGTTGTAAGAAAACCACAAGAAGCCCCATTCAGAGTTGACAAAAACAACCAACAGAAGATGGAACTCTGATCAGTTCACTAAAATTACACTTGGTGTTCTACATGCAAAACGCTAAGGGCCTCATATTTATAGATTACACATAAGAGCCGCTAAATTACACATGCAATTTTATTGTACGAGTGATAAATGGTCGTGATGGTGATTAACAAGCACCAATTTTGTGTCCTATAGGAATTTGCTCTTAAAAGAAACATGAGATTCCAATAATAACAATATCTTAAAAAATTGTATCATTTTAATATTTATGGTGTACATTATTGCCTATCTCAAAGTGTTATTGGCAAAAGTAAATCAAGGTAGCAACCCCCGCCTGCTGTCTCTGTTGATCTGCATGTTGCTGAAGGCACACATGCAAGTTGTGTGTATACGTACTGCTAAATTGCACACTCATATTACTCTGCACCTTCTCTGAAGATCTGCTCTACACACGCAAACCTCATTGCATCTGTTTTCAAGATGGAAATCTCCTGAATATCAGGCCCTAAGTGTGGCAATAAACTAACCCTGAACATATCATCCTCATGGCAGAATATGAAAGTGGCAGCATCTTTTTGTGGGGAAGTTTTTTTTCAGCAGACAGGAAGCTTGATGATTGACAGTCTTGTCATATCCTGTTTAAAATTGGCCATCTTTCACATACAGCATGTACGTGGAAGATGTAACTCTGGTCAGATGACTCCGAACTTAATCTAAACTCAAAACATTATGTGTATTAGATTGACAGGAGAGTAAAAATATACAGAAAAGGGTCTGGAGCCAGAAGACAAATCAGCAAGGACTGCTGCCCTACGGACTAACAGCTTCTGTACGTAGGGCGTCTACTGTACCCATTAAGCCATCAGGGTACTAACAAAAATCCACTATTTAGGGATCTTCAATACAAAGATGATCAAAGCATGAGTAAATATTCTTAAAATACGTCTATTTACTCATTGAGTAGGTAAATGTGTTCTGCCAGTGGGATGAGTATGTCCTATCCTTAGAATAAGATATAATGTGCACTTGAAATATGAGAAACATTTTAATTTAAGAAAAAATGCACTTATTTTAGGAAAAATTACTTGTGTTAAAATTTTTTTCTGTGTGACAAGACATGAATGCATAGTCAGAGATTCTCCCCATTCAGTTTTCAAGTGAGTCTGAGGTAGTGCAAACATTGTTTTTTTAATTTAGTTGTGCTTCTTGTAAAATCTCCCCAAAAACTTAATTTGTGGTTGTAATGCAGGAAAAGATGGAAAACTTAACGTTCTTTGAATATTTTACACACAAAAAAATAAATAAATAAAAAAAGATTTGTTGTTTTTAGACTTTATTTCTTTTTCACTGTCATATTGTGGGATCTTTACACTTCTATCACATTCATTTTATTTCTTCAAGCTGCTGTTTGCCAGCACCTCGGCGCTGACCTTGAAAATAGCAAAAGTATTTTTTTTTCCTTTTACATAAGAGTCTTTTTAAACCTGTACGGCAAATCAGAACTAATAAGATAAGGTTTGTTTGAAGCAAAAACATGGTGTTTATTCTGCTTGAAGAAATCAGCAGGAATCTGAGGATTGTCAGTGCCTTTTCTTCTAAGAACCAAATGGCTGTTGGTTCATGCTGAGCTACCAGGAATACTGCCAATATGGATCATGATCAAAACCTTTAAACAGACAGAACAGCGCTATAATTAGCCCTACACCAGAAGACAAAGCTTTTGTGAAAAGTTTGAAGGTTTTACATAGTTCCAAGAGATAAGAGCAAAGACACTTTATGAAATAATTTGAAAAGCCTTTGGGCCCACTGCTGTGAAACATCTCTGTATGTGAAAGCTGTTTTGTGACAGTCATTAAGGTCATGAATCTTTCAAACACTCTTTAAATGGCTCATTATGTAAGATTTATTCTATAACATTTTATTAGATTTTCAGAGTTGTTTCGATAGGTATGTAGACCAAAGCAGATAAAGGCTAAGTGTGTTCATGCATGCTGACCTACAGCAACAGCTTTTTATGATATTCAACAACAGTTCATATTTGTTTAATCTGCTCTTCTGTGACAGGTTGGAAATGTGTACGGCTGTGTCCAAAAAGAGCATTGATAAAAGCAGATCATATGTGGGAAAAATTTGTAATTTTAACTTAAGGGGACACTTTGTTTATTACTCTGTCACATAGGACCGGCTTGTTTTCTTTTTCCCTTCACAATTGAAATGTAAACTTAAAGAGGAACGCTTTTTTTTTTTTTACATTGGCCCCTTGATTTTACATTATTACATCATGTTCTACTCACCCATATTAGTTTTGTTTCATTTGGAGCTGTTCTAGAGATATTCCGTTTTGTAATCCAAGTAACGTCTTCCTATGGGCAACGACTTGAAGGCACAAACGAAACTATTCATAATTTATTCTGTATGGTACACCAGCAATCATAACGTAGGCGAATCACTGTCCCCCAGACATCCGTGGTTGTATTTTTTATATTTATATATTTTTTAAACAAAGCGGAGTGTGTATGACGTCATCCGCGTGCGCCGGCTACCGTTCATTCATCCTGTCCACTGAACTGCTGCTAGTTTCACTCACATGCCTGAAAGATGTCTAGTGCTGCTACCACAGATGATCTCGCTCTCGAAATGGAATTGAACGAATCAGATTAGCTAGCAGAATGAATGGAAGGGAGAGAGAGAGAGAGTAGCAGCCTGTGGCCCGGGCTGCCTCTCACAAATCCTGTCCGGCGCGCGGATATATATAAATATATAGTTCTCAGCTTTCAAATTCTTGTTGCTATTGTAAATAAAATATTAAAACTCAGTGCTTTGTGTGATTCTGCATGTGTGTAAAGAAAAAAACTACAAACCCACATGACTGCAGTTTATTTTCCCATGTGCAGCAGTGAATCTATGATTAACACTGTTTCTTCCTTGGACCACTATTGGTGGTCATTGCAGACCTGGTATATCCCAAGATAGCAACAGTTTGGTTTTGTGGTGCTGTGACACAGTTGTCTAGCCAGTTAAGCTCTGTTAAAATCTTTATTCATGTCCGTTTTATTCCTGCTTCTAACAAAAAACATTGAGAACAAACCAATCGTTTGCTGCCCAAGTCATCCCATGAACTAACAGACATATATCTATGGCTTATAATAAGTAGTAATCTAACATACCTGGTCTTCCTCTCCTCCTCCCTCTTCATCGTACTTCAGGATATTGTCCCTAACGTCGTCTTCAGGGTCAATCAGCAGGGGCTTTGCTTGTCGTTCCTTCTCTCTGCGCTTCATCCACACCACAAACAGCAGAACCATACCTGCCGTACAAAAAGAACAGCCAAACTGTACATTCTCTTGAGTTTATTTAAACACAGTCATTAACTCAGATTGTCATTAGAAACTTGCATCGGCTGGCATTTTTTCCACTCACTCAACAGTATGATGATGCAGATGAGGATGGCAATGATGGCTCCAGTGCCGAGACCAGCAGCTGCCACGGCTCCTGTTGCACTACAGTCCCCATTGTTGTCACAGGGACACACTTTGATCCTGATCAGAGAGCGGTTGGACAGAGGAGGGTTCCCCGAGTCAGACACTATGACTGGGATCCCATACACACCGGCCTCCAGGTAAGGGATCCTTAGCCTTAGCTGAGCGTAGTCACCTAAAGATGTCAGACAGAAAAGATGGGTGAATAGAAAGATTAAATAAAACAAATAGCAGCTGTAAACAACCTTTTCTTGACATCATGTGCTTGGGTGTACTGCTTCAAACTGTTTTAAAACAAACAGTCATTCTGACATGTATGACTGAAGGCAGAAAAAAAATAAACATCTAAAACTATGGTGTCTAACCTTCAGCATCTATCACTCAGTGGAAGACAAGAGCCTCGTTGGGAGTCGGATTCAGGTATGTGATCAGATTTGTCCTCAAGACAGTTGCTGTGATACATCCATCCTGTTGGATTAGGTGACAGATCGGCTGCTCGGGGGACCGAGAGACGAATGGATCTCATTTGTCACAAATGATAGATCATACGTCAACACTGGATAGCACCCTTGCTTCTCACTGGGAGCTTTTTGAGACATTTTGTTAAACCTGGACTTCCCTCCCTCACATCTTAGAGCTGTCCCCTGTGTTTTAAAGATTAATACGACCAGATTTTGCAGAGGGGATCTTGCCCTCATCAGGCTTATGGTTTCAATTTACTGAGGATTTAGACTGTCCATCTTTCATTCTGGCTTGCCTGAATATCCCAAGGGTCCATTTTACAATGATGTAGTCTTAAACACAATGTACAGCATTTAATTACCATTCAGTCTGGAAATGGTCCAGTTGCGACGGATGCTTGGAGGAAACGAAGGCAGCTCAAACACAAAAGGCCCGACATTAGGCTCGGCATCAGCATCCGAAGCTGTGATGTTGATTCTGGAGTTGGGACGGGCACGCTCGCAAATTTGGGCCTCCTTCGGTATTAGCACAGGCGCATTGTCATTGACATCAATCAGGTAAATTTGGAGGGTACCAGTCCCACTGGCCTGAGGCGAACCTGTGGGAAGGAAGAAGACAGGAGAGGCAAAGACATCAACAAAGAGGAGATGGTGAGCCAAAAGCATGCAGAGTAGAGACTGAATAGTTCACATGTGATGATGGGAAACTGAGAAAGAAGCATCCTTTTGTGATGCATAGTCGTAGCTGAGTCATTCGTGGAACTGAGAAAACACACAAGGAAGGAAACAATGGGGAAGACAATGTGTTGTGTCTGTCTTGTGAGTGAAAATAAAGCGAAATGCAGGGAATCCAAACACAGAACAAATGGGTTTACACAATAAGCAGATGTTCCCCTCCTTGCCTTTATAATTGCCCTGAAAATTTGAACTTTCATACTCAGTGAGACATACTGGAGTGGGACAATGCTCTCATAAAAATGTTATCTGTTCCTTGCATAAAGACAAACCTCTAAAAGATAGCTCATCATTATAAACTGGTTTTTAACGCCCGGTCAGAGTAGGATCAGTTTATTACAGTTTTTGATGGTAACAGAAAAAAAGTGCTCTTTCATGGTATAAGAACACATTTTTGCTTATAATTGAGGAATAAAAGCCTCTGGCTTCTTTCCATTTGGTGAAACTTCAAAGCAGCAAAGACAGGCTGAATGCTACTGTGAAGGTAAATATTTTACTCATGAAATGAAATGGGAAAAAAGAGTGTTTACAGCCAACTGTAACCAGATTGGTACAGGCCAGGGGTCAGAAGCAGGGCCTGGCTTCAACTTGTTTGCAGGAGTCAGAGAAATGAAAAAAAAAAAATGCTGTGTATACAATCTTAGTATAAAGGGTAATGAAATCTATGATTGCTGAATTGTTTTTTTCTGCTGTTGTGAAAATACTTCTTGCCAGTAAATATCAAACTGATGGCAAGACTCTGTTTCCAGTTACATAGTGGGGCATTTGTAAGGACCATGCTTTGGTGTGTTGAGTAGGAGAGTTGGGTATACAAGTTGCTCCCATAAAGAACCAAATCCTCTTTGCAAATGCCAAACAGATTTTGGTGGAGGAAATGTGATGGTGTGGGATGGCCTCTCCCTATCTACTGTAAAGGCAGAGAGTAATTAAGATCAGATAAAGCTAATATGGCTTTTCTCAGAAATTCAGCTCTAATAGATAGATGCTTGCCACCTATAGGATTGCCAGAGTCAACAAAAGCCTCTGGTATTATTCAGGCTGAATTTTTTTTTTTGGTCAAATTGGTAAAGCCAATTTAAATCTGCTGCCCTTCTTCATTAAACCATTCTTTTAAATATACTCTAAACATTTTCATGGAGTTAATGTGATAATCTTTCAAGAAGAATATTGTTGTTGTGGTAACCATTCAAAACTAGTTTTGATGTGTTTTAGGTTACAATCCTGTTGGCCAAAACAATTGTGCTTAACCCTTTATAGGGCACTCAGTGAAATACTTTGAAAATCAAACTGTATTACCTTTGGAACATTGAACTTAGTAAAACGAAACACCAACTTGCCCAAATATTAAGAAAAATAACAAATGTGCTTTTATAAGAAATTCATGAAAAAGAAACAAATTTTTTTTGGTATAATATAACCTTAAGGGCCTTAATGCTGATACCAGCACTTAAATTTTGTAGTTTATAAACCTAAATATAAGTAAGGGCAAGTGATCTGAAAACAGTAACTTGCCTTATAAAGGGTTAAAGGTATAGTGGAGGATGTTCTTTCTCCCGGTGGATCATCATAATAACCGGTCTTGTCAATCATTCTGGTGATATGTTTAAGTAAGGCTGTTCTACAGTATGTGCTCTTCCCCATTGTCTCTTCCCGGTGGTGAGTCTGACATAGTGGAAAAATTGCAATTATTTTTTTGGAAATAAGCTTGTATGAGTGATGCAAACAGTAACTTTAAAATTGAGCATGCACAAGGAGAAATGGGCTTGTGCATGCTCTAACATTCGTTTAATAGGTGTTTCCTCTTGGGAGCAGTTACAGGGTTGTGCATGTGCATTTTTTTCTAAATTGAAGAGGGTGGGTATTTTCAAAAATTAGCAAAGATCATCCACAATACCTTTAAGTTTCAACCATCTAACTCTAAATATTACTTTATTACAAAGAAACATGGTGAGGATACTAGAGAACTACTGATGAACCACTGAAGTTTAATCATTTCAGGAGAAAAGAGAACGATTGAAGGTGAGGCTTTCAAACATGAGAGCACTGCATCAACTGTAAGTCATGGCGGTTCTGGCATCATTGTATAGGGATGTTTTTCAGTTGGGATGGTGGTACATTACACAAAGTAGCTAGACAAATGAAAACTGTAAGGCTGCTTCAGAATTCTTCAACTTTACCACAAATCACCTACTAGTTGAGGGAAACTTTAAGAATGACCACAAATCAGAACCGGTTTTGATAAACTATAGAGAGGCATTTTTACTACATTTAAAAGCTGGGTTAGATTCAGTTCACCAACACATTTCAATGTGCATAGACAAATACTTTGCCTTTTAGTGAAACTCCACAAACCACATGTTCATGTAAAAATAAGTGATATAAGCCAAGCATTAATTTTAAACCCAGATACAGAATGTGTCCACATAGAACATAATGACACCAAAAGGTCATGATATTAGATAATTGTTTCATTTTACTGCACATACTCAGGAAAACATACTAACAATAGGTTGCATGTGGGTCCACATATAACAGATTAAATCTATACAGTACAGGGTGAAAACTGGACAAAAGTAAGTTACGTGTACAGTGCTGTCTGCTCTGAACCCAGGATGAGGTAAGATGGACTGAAGCAGAGTTAAACACACTTGTCTCATTGATCCAGATGAAAAATTCTGCCTGGATGTCCAGGATGCTACATGTATGCCCTCCAGGCTGAAGAGGAGCAGGATAGTCCAGCTCGTTATCACCTTAAAGCCCATATCTGTGTTAACATCACATGTTGGCTCGATATGCAAGTGCTGCTGTACTGGCACCATTACAACAAAATACACAAGTAACAAACACTAAAATCCATGTTTGTGTCTTTTCCATAGAAGACGTTGTATTTTCACATCAAACTGCATCTGCTTTTAAATCTGTTCTTCCCCTTTGCATCGACCTGCCTGTATTTAATCCATGTCCCGGTGCTGAAAATATCTAGGACTTCATCATTTAAATTATAAAAAAGCCAGAAATCACTAAGCACCAGACGCCGTATTTAATAAACATGAATGGACAAAATTTCCCTTTTAAATCTACAACTTTTCTCCTCAGATTCTGCCCCTGGAAAAAAATGATGAACACAAACATCAGCAAAACCTAACCCTATGTAATAAACATGCAATCTACATTTTAATCAGCATTTTAACTTTGAAATAAAAACTTCTTTGATTCAAAAAGTCAATGTTTATAAGGTATAAGGTGCTCTAGTCAATTTTCTTTACAAATGTACAAGTAGAGCTGCAATGGGATATATAAAATTGAACCATATTCAGGTTTTGGGAAAGCACAGACCTTTATCTTATAAACAATAAGCTGGAAGACCAGCGGCTGTAACCAAAAGAACTGGTTGCTTTATATACTATTAGTTCACATGAACAGGACATGAATGCATTACACAAATCCCAGGTCTTAGTTGCTTAACCCTTCAAAGATTATGTCTTTTTGATTCCATGCCCTAATCATGCACACTGCTTTCTGTAAAACTAGTACAAAGGAGAACAGTGAAACGATGCCAAAGTCTGAGGTTGATACATGACAAAATATAAGAGGTGAAATGCATATTACTACAGTACATTTAAAATGCATTGTGCATACGCTGCACCGCTGAACAAACAGTGATATGTTGTGGCCTTGACTTTTTGTTGACAGCTTCTTCCGACCACTATGTCAGCAGGCTGATCTAAATTCCCAATGAGGTGCAGCACAGCGTACTCCAGCATCTCATCAATGTTGTACATGAACTTCTCTCCACTGCACACTGTAGCTTGGTGAATCAAGTAAGCAAAGGTCCACTGCCCCAAACCCCAAGGCCCATCGACTGTCTTGTCAGTTATGATTGGCTGGGTGCTTTGTTGCCTCTCACGCTTCGCCTGAGTAGAATAAGTGAAGAGAATTTCAATCAAAGTTGAAAATATCCCCTTGTTGACACTGGTGTCCAGAATCAATAGGCAGTCAGCAGTTTAAGCTGAGCTCGGGGCGTCAAATCCCTTATTTCTCAGCAGAGAAGAAAAGAAAACACCTGGTGCCCCTCCCACTTTAACAGAGAACGAGTTCCTTGGTTTGTGGTGCTTTAGTTATTTGTCTTCATACAGATCTGCAGTGAGGTTGACACCAAGGACTTTCACCAGTAGATAATGTTGCTTTTTTTCCATTTCTGACATAAATGCTGGATGTTCAGGTTTGTATGAAATCCATGGAAAACATACAGTCTTCATGCATACTGATATATTACAACCACAAGAGACGACAAGCAATGAGTCATTGGGACTTTTATGTGTTTAGTTAAAACAAAGTATTGTTCAGTTGTCCAATTTATGAAAAATAACATTTGAAAAGATCTGAAAAGCATTTGTGGTCAGCACCCCCTGAGTCTGTACTCTGTAGATCCAGCTATGACTGCAATTATAGGTACACATTTTATGAAGTATGCCTCTGCAGCCTAGAGTCAAGAAACATACTTTTTTGCATATTTTTCTCACTAGAATCGACTGGATAAAAAGCCTTTTTAAAATATCTGTAAGGGTGTTTAGGGATGTGTTCATTTCCAGGTACAGTGCTTAGGCGCTTATTACCTAAACCTATGCTTTAAAAAAAAAAAAAAAGTATCTATAATTGACGTGGAATCCTCATTATTTTCTTTAAACAATGTTGTCTTCTTTTCATTCTGTGAGTTAGTTCGGATAAAAACACAGATCATGCTTAACCTATTGACATATTCTTGCACGTGGGCTCACGATCCATAGCATAGACCCGCTGGTTGAAAAATGCCCTCCTTTTTCCTCTAAGTTTTAGGTCGATGGCCATGCCTATGTAGGTTTCCAGGTGCTACATACTATTTTTTGGTTTCAATTTTCAACAGATGGGTTAGTTATAAGCTTTAAAGACCATGATGCTTCTTGTTCAATGGAGAGCCATATACTCATTTAATTGCATACTAAATTAATTTATGTCAATCCGTTGACTTCAATGGTGGCATATGATTTTTCTTAGGGGTAATCTCTATTTTTATTTTTTAAAGCACTATTGGTATTTGTTTTAAAAGTTATTTGAAAGGAAATGTTTATGTTGGAGACATGCAACAAAGCCAAAGGTCCATGGGCCAGAACTTAATCCAGGGATGCTCATTTTGAGGACTGAGAAATCTCTAATGGAGTAACATTCTTTTTTGGATTACATATCTCACATTTAATTGCTTACTACTTTTTCAGATATTTATTTCTAAATCAAGCACCCGAGAGCAAAAAAGTACGGGTGGACCCGGCTCTGGAAAGCTACAGCAGCCCATTGTAATGTAAGCTATAATAATCAAAATTTCAAGAATTACAGGTTTGATAATAATCCAGTCTGTGTTTATGGGAATCCATAAAATGTATGGTTTTGATTTTCTGAACATAAATATGAAACTTTTAAGAGAGATGCAGTATTTTCAAGTTTTACTACCATGTGCCATTTTGTGCTCTGCAGCTGGGTTTAAAGCATAACCTTTTTCCTCTATGATCCATGATCTTATTCAGCCACATTATGATCAAAACATTCATCACCCAATGCATTTGGATGCCATAGGAGTTATCACACTGCATAACTATGTTTTGAAGATGATGTACACTTTCTAAGTCATTTCAGGAGTTTTTTTTATATATTTTTTTGGTAAAGTTTAGTGGCACTTTTTTATTGTCAATGCTAAACGAGCTCGCTTTATCTGTAAGCCTGGATAATGGCATGTCTACCTCCTGTGGAGTGCTCTGCATTTGTTGTGAAGGGATTTTTCTTCACATTGAAAAACATTCTGTGATCTTTAACTACTGTTGCTCACCCAGGCCTTGTTTCCTTACAGAACTCAGCACAGATTTCCTAATCTTTCTCTTTTCTACAGCCTTAACATAGCAGCTGTTTTGGCCTTTAACGACAATCCTGCTGTCTTTAAAATGAATTGTTTTGTTTTGGTAAATAAGGACAGCCTGTTTAAATGTTTGTTCCTTCGTCCATGTGCTTGGATCAGTATTTCAGCTGTTTAAGTTTAAGGAAAAGCTGATATCTAATGAAAATTCATATTCATTTAATTTTACATTCAAAAGTCAATTTCTAATTTGGTTTTGCATTTGCTTATATAAATATGAAATCATGAGATTGTGTCTGAAAGTTATGCATTTCATAGGGTATTATAGCTGGAATAGAGTGAGAAAGTATATCTTTCCCCCTCAGATAAAATCGTTAAAATCATACTTTCACACATTCTTGAGTAGTTTTGATTGAACAATGAATTTTTTTTCATATTCAAACATCTTGTGGGTTTTTATCTGATAAAATTGTGTGAAAGTACAAATCGGCCACTCTCCAGTCTTGATGTTTATTACTGTTAGAAAAAGTTAAAGTTTCAAAAACTAAAATGATTTTCTGCTAGGTTGCTCCTTTAATTTGCTCCAAAAAATAGTTTTGCTGTAACGCCACAATTTCCCCATTGTGGGACAATGAAAGGATTTTCTATTCTATTCTATTCTATTCTATTCTATTCTATTCTATTCTATTCTATTCTATTCTATTCTATTCTATTCTATTCTATTCTATTCTATTC
>NW_015151033.1:453358-523355 GCF_000732505.1 Cyprinodon variegatus | reverse complement strand
GAGTACCAGTTGAAAAAAGTAACTTTTAAGAGGAATCGTGATGCAAATGCTTGACATTACTGTATACTAAACTGTATATTACACTTCTTTCCCCCTTGTATATCTGCCAAAAACAAACAACAACAAAAAACAATAAAATGTAAAACAAATAAATCATAATGAATTTATACCAAGGCTTGTGGGTAAAGCAGAAATCCTTGTTTTTTCTGAATGCATTTGGCATTAAAATAACAGATCTTTAAATCATTAACAATAGTAAAAGAAACCATTTCCTATGCAACTACAGTGTAATAAGAGATTGACTAAAAGGAACGGCAGAAGACTGAGATATCTGGGCATGGTAAAAAGAAGCATTTTTGACCAAAAAAACACAACTATATTTCAATACCTAAGAAGCTTGGCATCAGCTTTTGAAACATTTTATGCAGTTTCTATTTTACTGCTTGTATTATGGATGCATAGCACAAATCAGGTGAAATAATTAAACATAAGCCCATACTCCCATTGTTCAACCTCACCTACACTCAACAGCTAGAAGGTGGAAATAGGGAAAAACTGGTGGTTCCAGCAAGAAGATGATCTCAGACACTTGAAAATGAAACACTAAAGAATTTTCAGCTGTGCTGATAACAAATCCAGTAAAAAGAGCTCTATTTCTCTATTAGGAAAGGTTTTTACATATTCAACAGGAATGAAGACGGAACCTTTTGCATAGAGACAGAAAGTGTGTGGTTGAAGTGAATTTGTGTGTCAATCTCAACACCTGCAATGGTTTGTATAGTTTTGAATGAAATAGAGAAATCCAGTCTGTATTAGAAAAAATCTTTGATTAAATTTAGATGCAATAATATTTATTGGTATTTACAGGTCCATTCAAATTTCTTTTAAAATGGCAAAATGGCTGTACATCTCTCATAGCGATAAAAAAACCCCTCATTAATCTCCATACATTTTCTCCTTTTTCCTATTCAGAACATTTCTAGCGATGAGGTTTAATATGGGTTTTTATTAAATGTAAACTGGAGATGCATTTCTTTAACTAAATTACAGGTACACAAACAGAGGCTTCTGTGTGCTGCACACATTTTAAATCTCCCCAGGGGCAAACCAAGGATGTTTGGCTTTTTAAATGAAACTGACATGACATGATTTAAGGGGCTGCTTTCCAGCCTACAAGAGCTATTGAGAGACGGAGATCCAGTGTAATTTCCCACAAATCCACCTTCCATCTTAATCCTTGAAAAATTTCTGAATTATCCTTCCTAAATAGGGAGAAAATGGGTTATTTGATTAAACTGTGATCCACTTAGTCCTTTGATTCTGAACAAGAAAAGCAGAAAATAAATGCCTTTGATATCTTTATCAAAGGAAACAAACATGCTTCTACCGCATCTAAGCACTTCAGTATAGCTCTACACAAGGGCTTTGAGCTAAAAGTAGTATTTTGACCTGAAAGTTGTAACAGCTCATCTTGATGAGTATTAAGTGTCCTAGAAGTCCATCAGTGCTGCATAAAATGTCTTGGGCCAAAGCATTTATAGTAGCCTAATGATTGTGCTATATTAAAACAGACAAATGCCTATGGGAGACTTAAAAAAATACCTTTACTGAAGTTAATTGGACTCCTTCTATTGTCAGACTGTCATATTCCAGTCACAAACCAACTGTGCAGCACTTTGCTAGTGTACACAAACCATTTTGCAATCTTTACATCTCTTAATGGTGTTTTATTGGTGTTGTATGTAGAAATACACAAAGTAGAGCAAACATGTAAGGTGGAATAAGCATGATGCTAAGAAGTGAGGCATGCATTAATATTTACCCCCAACTTACTTTGAATAACTGATCAAAAGTGCAGTTACAACACAGCAGCAAGACCTGCCTGGAGATCAAGGTGTAAAACTCTTTTTTTTCTTTGCAAAGTTGTAAAAGTTAAGTTAGAATTCATGGAGATCGACTTTACAATTTTACTTAAAATCTTCCAACAGACTATTTTAAAAGTGAACTTTAACTGGGCCTAAAAATGGAACAGATCCAAAGTCATAAGGTGACTAGACTACAGTCTTTTGGAGCCTGAATGATTTTCTTCCACTTTCTCCCTGTATTAAGCTTCACCCATCCTCTGAATAAATCACATCAGTTCATGTGTTCCTTCTGAAAAAAAGCTTATAATGATATTATAAGGGTATCAACCGTTGGTTTTGGCTAATATTGATCTGATCACTAACGGTTAACTGTAGCAGTTGAATTGTATCCTCATATGGCTGGTCATTACTTAATTGTGACCAAAAGAGAAAAGGTAAGTGACATTCCAGCTTATCTAGACACAGGTTAACAATGTTCTCTAGTTCACACTATTGATTCCATTACATGTGCACTATTAAAATATCAAAATTCTCCTGTGAGGTGACATAACTATAGGTTTCACAGATTTTATATCTATAAAGCATATTTTCAACACACCAGCATACCTCGCCAGACGGATAACAGTGGGAAGGTCTGTGGGGTTCTGCATCTACAGTGTCTTGGGTGAGCCCCTCCTGGCCCATTACCACAGCTATCTCTACTGTTGGCCTTTTATGGTTGCTTTCACTACATAAACCCCCACAGAAACAGTTGGTTTCTTCTTTCCGATATGGATATTGTGTAGAATTCAAATTGAACTTCATGTATCGCCAGGTCAGTGCCCAGCTACTTTAACTAAAAGAAAAAAATATATCACATAAACGATGGGCCTCACCTTACATGGACACTAAGTCCATGACAGCATCCATAAGCCTAAATTCAGCAGCCAACTGGGATATCCTCTAAATTCATGGGTAAGCCTGTTTTCACTTGCATAGAGCACTGAAAAACGTGTTTAGGAGGCAACTGATAGATAACCAGTAGTACCTCCTTCATGAGAACTCCAAAGAACAACTGTTTTTATATTTAGGAGTAAATTATAAAGTGTTTGGCTGTCTTCACAACTATGGTGATGTCTGAAGGTAAGGAATTATTAATTAAGGAATTTCAGAGTAAAGAGACTTATATCCAAGTTAACCTTTTTCTTTAATATAAAATAAGCTAAACAAAATGTAAACTTAACCAATTCTACAGCTATTAAAAAATCATTACTAGATTCACTGGAGCTTGTGGTTATAAGGTAATAAATGTGAACAGGTTGGATGTATATGAAAGACAATCTATATATTTATATGAGATGTTCCTTTAAGATGATTTTAAAAACACACTATCCTGACTTACCAGACTTACCATTGTCGTATGCCAAGAATGTAGCTTCATACATGTTGTTTTTGACATAAATGGACTCTCTGTCTAACAGGGACATGGTGGTAATCTGACCATTGGTCCTGTTGATCTTCAACCAGTTAGCTGGATCTGACAGCTTAGAGTACCTGCATGTAAGACAACAACAAAAACAACAACAATAGTTTAATTGTGTTAAAAACAACAAGCACATTTTCCATTTGATGACTTTTGTAGCTTATTATCACCTGAATACCGACAAGTCTGAAGCTTTTATTTGCTGATGGAGAGTGGCCATTATCAGCTTGAATGCTTATTACTATAACAAGCTATAGCCACCGAGCCCTTTTAAAGCACTGAAGTGACACGGAGAGTGGAACATATGTTCGTCAAACATATGAAGGCAGCAGCTCATTAGCATGAAGAGCCAAGAAAACCCTGGGCCCATTTGCGGAAGAGCTCGTAAACACTCCCCTGCTCTATGTAACCACATGGCGATCGTCACTGTCATCGGCAATAGCTGCTTTCCTTGAAGCTGAAAATAACCACTCAGATTCACATTTACAAATCTCATTAAAGCAGATAATAACTTCCAACAGCTGATCAAGTGTGCAGAGTCAGTCGGGTCTAACGAGAAATACTTAATCGTGAGTCGCACCAGACGGTCAGAGTGTCGCCATGATGACAAGAGATGGGTTCAAAGAGAGAGAAACTAAAAGAAAAGGGGTCAGACGGAGATCACAGGCGAGTTTATCTGTAAACACGGGCAGTGGAACATGACAGGCATGAAAAAGGAGTTTTAATTAAAGGAGAGAGAATCGAAGGCTGACGGCGGTTAGCCAGAGCTGTGCTTTCAGTCAGCAAGCTGATATCACCTCCAGCTATAGCCTTATTGTTTCCAATGTTGCCAGCTCCTCAGCAAGGAAAATTACCATTGGCTGCCCTAAAAGTTGCTCGAAGTCGGAAGATTATTTCTATTTTGATCCTTTAATCCAGGTAGTAGGAGTATAATAAATTACAAATGAACTTTGTGCAATAATTCAATATTTTTATGGATTGATTACTGCTTTACTTAAACCAAAACTACTATCAATCTTGATCTAACACACAATCGATAAGAATAATAAAGCTGTGTGTGAATCAAATGAGTGGAATAAATTCAGTGCAACATTTTTGGAGAAAAAAAACAAAACTTTAAATTATATGTTATTCATCTGATCAGTGGCAGCTTTGCACATTCTGCAGGATTAATGCTTGACAACAATAATTAAAGTTTTTTGGGTTTTTGTAAATTTGCGAAGCGTAGCTTAGCTCCTTAATTGCTGAGAGGCCATTTTTCCCATACTCATTCCATTGATAATGACTTTATGCTGCTAGCTTCAGCCAGTATGTTCTTCTGGTCTTTTGCTTATCTTCTGGGGTTAAAAGGCAAACATTGCATTAAAACAGGGTCACCTTGGAAATAGAGAGCCTGCCATCCTTCTGAAAACTGTATCCAAGGCTTAAAGTACATATGGAGAGCTTAGGTTATTTTTACTCTACAATGGCAGATTTCATTAGATCTTTTTTTCCCCAGGATGTCACATGGGCCACTCGGTGGTGTGTTGGATGTGTGATCCTAAAAAAAAAAAAATTACCTAATGTTTCGCTGTTTTGCAAAATTTTTGGATAAACCATCAAAAGTTTTCACAGTTTTCTTGGTTTTTCCAGATTGTTTAAAAGCAGGGGAGTGGTAGCCTAGTGGTAGCTTGAAATCCAGAGGTCCTGAGTTCAAGCCCCACTCCCATGGACTGACACTCTGGCTCCCTGAGCAAGACCCTTAGCTGCACACTGCTCCCCGGGTGCCACACAATAGCAGCCCACTGCTCCCCAAGGGAATGGGTTAAATGCAGAGAGTTAATTTCTTTGCTTTCTACTTGTGATCATGTAATGACGATAAAAAGTTGAATTCTATTCTATAGTATTCCGACTGGATGTTAACACTTGACTTTATAAAGACTAAGAAAAATACCTAATATTATTCTGTCATTAAGCAAATTAAACTGTCAGACTCTAAGAAAGAGAACATGCTTTAGCTGCTTTTAAATGTACAGTGGCTAAAAAGAGAAATAGGTTGCTTTGCTTTGCTGTAAAATCTTGTGGTGCTGTTGCCCAGCAGGTACAATTTAGCTCTTTGTGCCGCACTGCCTCCCCCCAACCCTAACCCCCGCCCCCCCACCCCACCCCATACCCCTGCTGCTCCTGTTTACAGCCAGTACAGTGAAATGCCATACTGTACCTCAGAGGACCCTGTTCAAGAAGCAGATTATTCATCTTTGAATTCGCCCACCTGGTTGCTTTCCATAAATTTAAAACGCTAGTAAAATGAGCAAATGTCATACTGTTCTTGGAACCTATTGAACTTTTTCATGGTTTGCCATTTATTTTACTCCTCTCAGTACTTTATTTCAAAACGTCTTACAGGGATTTGATTTGATCTACATTTCAGTAGCGTTGCATTTTCAGTTTATAAACCAACAACAATACAACACAGAGGAGACAAAATGATACAAAGTTTTCAGAAACTTTCAGCAAATAAACTGACTTTATTCATTGGATATTAAAATGATAAAATTTTGTATTTTTCATAATAATTCGCTTGAATCCATCTTCCCATAAAGACATATGTTAGTGGCGGAATCATGCTGTTTAGAAACCTTTTGAGCTCCAGGAAGAAAGTTCATGAGCGCAGCAGAACGGTAGGGAAGTCCTTGATGAGAAGCTGTTCTAAATGAGTCAGGTATGGGGCAGAGGCTCACCTCCCAGCAGGCCAAAAAATATATACCTTCAAACTTTTCTTAAAACGTCAAAAAAGTTACATTTTTGTCCCACTAACCTGTTATACATATTTTGTTCTGATTTATTACATAAATTCCAATAAAATACATAAAAGTGGTGAAATGCGAAAAGGTTCAAGTGCTTTGCAAGTCGCCGCATGCAAAGTCTGCATATCCATCTGCCAGTCAAAGATACAGCACATGTTATCCAGCCTACCAGCTTTAAACTAAGATCTCTCTAAGTGAATTATCTCCATCATGATCTTAAACCCCAAACAAATGTCCTCACTCTGCAAAGGCTAATAATCAACACTTACAAGAAATACATAAACACACACACACCAACCCACATTTACTCGGTCTTGCTGCCTCTTAAATCCCATCAAACAGTAAAATCAGCTGGCAAACAGTCTTGGATTCACATAATCTTGTTTTCTCTTTTCTCCAGGGAGAGGGAGCGAGTGAAAAAAAGGCAAGAAATTCAGAAGCATAAAACAACCAAAGCTGGCTCCTCTCCCATCCACGATGCAGGGCTTTCAGTCATGCTCTGCGGGTAATCGCCTGCATGTCGGTGGTGTGCATCTAGCAGCCTGTGTTTGTGGATTTCTGTCTTTTGTGCGCCAAGGTTAAAGCGAGGTTGCCTAAAGGGAATACAGGAGTAGAGACTATGCCGCCTTGAGCTGAACGACTGCTGGCAAAACTCCTGAGGAGGAGAAAGCAGCTCTGAGCTCACATCAATAAGAGACGCACAGACTGACAGAGAGGAAAATGAGGGGGTCAGCGGGAGGGAGCAGGAAGTAGCAAAGAGAGAAAAGAGAGTACAGTATATGAAAAGTAACTTCTTTCAAAGGGCAGATAAGCTCAGGCCTGCCTGGTTTGCACAAAGAAAAGTTGGAGGTACCTCTCACACATGAGTACACTTCCTCGTTTCACCTCTCTTTCTGTCAGTACAGTAAGATTTCTACCAGGTTTCACAGAGGACACGGCTGCCCCCCTGACATTAAGAAAAATCCATCTGTGTCGCTTGTGCTGGTAGTGGAACAGTAAAGCTGGACTTTAGTGGGCATGTGGGAGTTTCTGTCATGCAGGGTCGATGCTGGGATGGCACCATCCCCGCCGCGTGTCGCCCCGGTTAGGATGGCAGGGATCAATGAAGAGGAAGGAGGGGATCCGGGGAGGGCAGACCGACATCGTCCAGCTCGTTATAGAATGACCTCTTCACACTGGTCGCCTGGCAACTAAGGTGGGTAAGTCACTGATATGTGGGTGGGAGATTGGCGGATAATGTTGCATAATAGATTCACGTTGTGAAGAAAACTTTCAGTTCTGATTAAATGCCTGCAAAACTATATTATTGAGGATTTATATGGAAAGTGCACAAAATATAGGAAATATTTACTTCAACTGAAAAGGACCCTTATTTGAGCGACTGCTTTAATAAAGAGGTCAAAAACGGCTGTTTATGTAACCAACAGACAGAAAACTTAAGGCCAAATATTTGTTACAGATTGTTTGATCCTATGTCAGAAAATAGGCATAATTTAGTTTTAAAGTGGACTAGAATCATTTGCTTTAATTCTTCAGAAGCAGTCTTGATCCATTGATATATACCTTTTTTTATTTATTCTGGAATAATGTTGTAAATTTTCCAATTTTGCATTAAATATTCATTTTCATTCACTTAAAGCTACAGTGTGTACATCTAACGTCCAGACTGCAGACCGCAGCAACATGAACATCTCTCCCCCACCGCTTCTCCCCCCCAACAGTACGGCGAGCGTTACAGGACAAAATGTCTTCCACGACGTCCGCATCACCTACCTTCTCAAGTGATGAGGTTTGTTTACATAGATAATTTTACAGATAGTATTTCATTAGTCTGTGTGTTCAGTACCGTCTCAGTTCATCTCTCTCTCTCAACTTGCCGTAGTTACTTTCGAGCGTAATGGGCGATCTCGCAATCGCTAGTTTGTTGGCTCTGCGCTGCCGTAGCGCAAAGATGTCTGCCTCCATGGCTGCGAGACCCGCTCCTATGTAATTATAAATAACGAATTCTAAGGCAACGCAAATATTAAGGTTAAGAGGCCGAGCTCGTAGATGATGATAAATAACATAGTTATGTATAATATATTACATTTCTGACTGTATATCCCTGTAATTATTACACACTGTAGCTTTAAAGAGACACAATGTAGTTTTCTAATGATACTGCCACCTGTGGCCAAAACACAGAACTGCAGCACGATGTGATTCATTCTTGTAGCTCGCCCTTGTTTTTAATGAAAAGAATTAATAAAAAAATCCAGCTGAGTTGAGCTGGATGCCTGATGCTTCTGAGTACCCAAAAAGTCCATCTTGAATGTAACACTACAATTTTTTGCTTGGTTGGTCCCATTTAACTTGGACGCACTTGACATCACATCCACCAAACAGCGCCGGGAATTTCCAACCCAAAGTACATTCAGGTATCAGTCTGCTCATTAAATTATGTTCTATACTCATAAGGTCACATAAAAAGGCTATTTTAAAGATATTTTTCAATAAGAACTTCAATAAGAACTTCAATAAGAAGTCTTTAATTTCTCTTTTTATGTCTCTTTAAACAAAGGTGCACCAACAGCGCCTTTGTGGAGTTACTGCATGTGTCATTAATAAGCTCTGTCAGTTAACATACCACAACCAAGGGCTAACAGTAGTTGATTGTAACACACTTTTACACTGAACCTAAACTGACCTCTATGCTCAGATCTGATACATATGAGGGACATAGATACCTTGAAATTGGCAAAGAGTTAGTATTTTGGCAAATCACATTTTTAAATAATTATTAACTGCCTGAAAATATATGTTTTAAATTCTATTCATATATCTTATACCAGAGTTAACAGATGTTAAAAATTCAAAGTATTCAAAATGTATTATGCTGAAGATCCTTTTTTTTTTTAACTCATACCTGACAACCTGATGGATGAAGTGGTCAGGATCCTGCGCAGAAAAAACTGTGAGAGTGGTTCCAGCCGGCACACCCTCCTCAAAACGGATCATTTTGGGGTTGATTGGAAAGACAGGCGGCTCGTTCACATCCTGGACAGAGATGGTGACTCCTGCCGTGGACTGAAGAGAGGACTGAATGCCGCTTGCCAGGTGGGCCTGGTTGGACACCACCACTGTCAGCATGAAGGCACGGTTCATTTCAAAATCCACCGGCTGGAGAAGAGTCCATGGGGGAGAAGGAGATACAGGGAGCGAAGAGACAAGGGAAAGCCAAAAAATCAGTAACTAGCTGCAAGGTGATATGAATCAGTGAGATAAGATTCTGTTAAAATAAAGTATTTAGATATCAACCTGCTGTCAACTCCATCAGTTAAAAGCTACAAAAGTTTAAAGTAATTTATAATTTAACTCATCATGGAGCGTGCAACTGAATAGTAGTAATCTCTACCTTGACAACTGTTAGCATTCCTTCATTGGTGATGGGATTGGTACGAATGGTAAAGTGTCCAGAGGGGTCTCCGCTGACGATACGATAAACCGCGTTCCAGTTGGGGCTGTGCGGCTGATCCCGGTCAACCACTGTCAAGTTGGTGACGACCACGTTCACCTTGTTTTCAGGAACCTCCCCGGAAAACTGCAAAGGAGGCAGAGAGATGGAATATTAGAAAAGGAAGGGACGAGGTAATGATGGCTTGTTTTGGTAGGAGATACATAAGGATGATGTGGCTTTAAAAACTAGAATACTTGTTATAATAATTTGACTTATTTGTACTTGAAATATTTGCTCGCCCCCATAAACGTCCTTAGAGTATTTTATGTGATTGCAGTCATGAAAACAAACTAACCACAACACAATTGGGAAATCAGGAACACACAAAATACAAAAAAAGCACACTTGTTTAAACCTGTATAATAGAAAATTATACCTTCCATTATTCTAATTGAGAGCTTTACTCTGCAGCATATCTGCTTGGATGCAACTCCTTAATTGAACAGATGGATTTTTCAATTAAGTGTTTACCCATTTAATTTGGATTTTGCGCATTAAGGAAATCCAGGTCTTAATAAGTAATTAGATAAGTGCTGTGATTAAGGTGGCAGTAGGAATAATCTTTGGTTAATGATCTTCATTATATTGCAATCTAAAACAACTCTCTTATAAACTAGCTGTGGAAGAAGCTCGGTGACAGCTGCGGAGCCACAAGAGGAATTTACAGCACAACTGACTACATTTATCTAGATTTTAAGGGTCAGCCACTTAAAGGTAGACACATGAAGTTTAAGCTCTCCCTCTTTCACAATAATCCAATTTTCCCATTAGACATTTTAATGTGTCTGCCAGGATTTCTTTTTCACTTCAGTTTGACTTAAACGCTGTTTTAATGCTCTCTTTCCTCTTTTCTCATTTAATTTCCCTCCAACTCTGCTGTCCCCAAAAGAATTTAGTCCTTCAGCTTAACCTTCAAAAATTTTCACAAGTCAGCCTCCCAACATGTAAGATTGTTTAATAGCATCTGGGCAAAAGAAAAAATTATAAAAATGACCTGAAGAAAACTCTGTAAAAAGGAGTCCTTTCACAGAAATAATCTACCAATTTGACCTTGTCTATTCATTTTCTCAGTGGAGAATGTGAAACAGCCGGAGGTGTGGCCAAAGGTTAAAGAGAAATGCTAAACTGCATTTCAACTGCCCGTAAATCTCTGTAAATCTCTTTACCCACTGAAAACATTCTGTTTAGATCAGAGCAGCTAAGGTGGTCAAGATTGTAATTCCTTCCTGAGTCTTACTGCATTCACTGTCACATCTCAACCAATCCGGCAGTAGAACGCCTGGTTGTGCCAGAGGTTTCTTCCCAAATTGGAGTTTTTCCTCTCCACTGTTGCTTAATGCTTGCTCATCATGGACAGGTTCATGCAACCGGTGTTTATTCAAGCTGGAGATCTATCCTCCGGGTCGTGTGAGAAGCACCAGTATCAGCTCACACAGTCTACTGTATCTCACAATACAGCGCAAGCAGATCGTCTGGCCAACCAGCAGTCTATGGACTGAACAAACTTCATCTATCTCCACTCCACCACCAGTTTCAGTCCTGTTCTCATACTCCTGCTTATGCATATTAAAGTAAAATTCAGTGCTAATGTTTCCTGCCGAGGTCTGAGTGGCAAATAATTGTATCAATAAAATTCTTCTATTTGTCTCTTTCTTTCCCTGTGAGTTTTTCATATTGAAACACAGCTAATTCCAATGGTTAAATTAACATGTTATTTACAAGGTTCTGTTACTGAACCCTTCATTTGACTCAGATGTGTTGAATCAGAGTAAAATCTAAAAGATACAGACCCTTGAGAATGAACATTTAAAAAAATGCTTGGTTAGATTGAAGATCCAAGGATAAGTACTGCATCTAATTCTCATACCTTACAGAAAGACATCTATTCTTAAGATATTTCTAGGAAGAAATATTCGCTTCCTTGTGCTTTAACATTACACTCAAATGTTAATAAGAAAAATATGCCTAATTTCAAAAGATTGAGGCAACAAAACTGAAGCATATTTTTACAAGATAAGCTATTAGCATTATAATTAAACCGAGTGCAAGCTGGTGGTAATCTGTGGGAGAAGAAAATTTGAAAAAGTAACAAGATAGGGGGTCACAAAAGCACCCTATGACAGGACTCCTCTATGGAAACAAATATTGCTGCGATGGTTCAGAAAGGGCATCATATGGTCTGGAGAGGAAGCTCTCTGTTTTTCTCTATTTTCTTAAATCATTCCTTTATCTGCTGTATTTGTGGCTACAGGTCAGACATCTGCAACCTTTCCTAAGAGAAGGGAACACCTGTTTAAATTCTCCTGTAATAAATAGGAGGTTTTTACATCTACATGTATGTAAGGCATTCTGTGTCATGGATCCAGCTAAGAAATACAGCAGATGGGACAAAGTAAAAAAAAAAAATAAAAAAAGTATGGCAGACTGTCAGCTTTGTTAATTTTTCTCTCAGAGTAAATTGTTGTTCAAAATAAATAAATAATTAAGGGTATCTGCAAAATACACATCTTCCTCCAGTACATAACTACACTTCTAATTTTATTAGCCAAAATTAAGGACAATGCTAGTACTTAAGGTAAAGTAGTTTGGGGATAATATTATAGAAGGACCATTTTTGAGATAACAAAAGTGTTTTAAGATAAAACGATGAGCTATTGATTGCTTGTTTAACAGTGGAAAGTCTTATTTATGCAGTTAATTATTCTGTTGATGCTGTTTTGATTTGCCCAACACATAATGTGAAGTTTTACTTAATTTTATTATCTTAAAAGCTACAACAGAAAAGATTTATGACGTGTTCTGAGACATGAAATAGAAGCGTGATTCCGTCTGATGCTCACAGTTTTTGTGCGTTGAGACTAAAATCTCTCACTGTCACATTTGTGAGCCCTGCCATTGTTCTTTTTAAGGGCCTTGTTTCATTTTTCCTTACATCTTGAACTGGGTTTTAAATTCAGTTCAAAGGAGAAAGTAAGGCTACAGCGCTTCACATAAATCTATTGCAGTGGTGCAGGGCACAACAGATGAAATCTACCGGCTCAGACCCACACTGAATAAGAAAATGAAAAGGTTTGACGCTCTGCAATACTAAAGAGTTCATCCTTTCTAGCATGAAGAAAGATGCCATAAAGATGAAGCTGCTTCTCCTTTGTTTTTAAACCAGACTGAACCACATCTGATTAGCAAGTTAGATTTAGATTTTTTTTAGTAGAATCTCACAGCCCTTCTGCTTCCTTCTTATGATTATCACCATTAATGACGCAATGACAAAAAGGTTGTAAGGCAGCTCTTTAAGGCAGATGCAGGGAGCTGAAAATGCACAGTTACCTTTTCTTTTCATCAAATTAGAGGGGAAAAATAAGCCATGTTTACACCAGGTCAAGTAATTTCACCTAATTAACATGCACATGTTTTCTCTTTTCTCCCATTCCATCAGAAGCCAATAAATTCATCCTTCCTGTGCCTGTTTAAAAAAAATAATTACTGAACTGTTCCAAGCTGCGCTGTTTGTGTGGGTAGGAAAAAAAAACAAGTAAGAGAAAAACGACAAAGCAGTGGAAAAAGCAAACAAAAACAGGATTTGACTCATTTTTACTCATTACCATATCTGAGTCACACACCATTAAAAGGGAACCAGTCTTTTAATACCAACCTTGTTATGGTTTTTTGAGTGCGAACAATCGCTTGCAAAGGTACTTATCTGTGGATTTTATTTTATTTTTTTACATTCAGTGATGTTACAGTCTCAAACTTTTATATATTTGATTTTGTGTGAGATCTCCTAAAGTTAGCCAATAATAGAGGTTATAAGTAGGAACAAAAATTATATATATATATATATATATATATATATATATATATATATATATATTCCAACTGTATTCAGCCAGTAGAGTAAATATGTGGAATCAACTTCAATATAATGGCATCTGAAATTTTGTCTCTACCAGCACATAAAGATATCTACAACATGTCTCAAGCTCAGTCTGATTATTTGGATAGTGCATTTTGCAGCCTTTAAAACATTTTCTCCCAGGGCTGCCCTGTTTCTAAGCTCCATCCATCTTTTTGTGAGCTCCCAGTCATCTTCTCATCAGCCATCTACTATGTAGTTTATTGAAGCACACAGCTTATCTAAAGCTGAAAGAAAGAGGTCAGATAAGCTCATCATGACAACAAGCTCCATCTTAGGATAACCTCTGACTCGTGCAGGCTGCAAGGTTGTGAGATACATGCCGGTAAAAATAACAACAGTGTTGACAACAACTCTGACCCCATGCATAAAGCTGTGCAGCTCCTTCAGTGACAGACTGCTGCATCCTAGGTGCACAAAGAAACGTTATGGCAGATCCTTACTCCTAGCAGCTGTTACACTTTATAACCATCACTGTTCCCAACAAACTTAATACCAAATTGTTTGGCAGCAAGAAGGTTCTGGGTTTGATTCCCGGGCAGGGGTCTTTCTGCATGGAGTTTGCATGTTCTCTAGCATTTAGCACATTAACAGTAATCTCAGTATTTGTGTGTTTTTTTTCTATTCTCCCTTAACACTGGAGAGCATGAAGACAGTGTTTCACATTATCTTATATGGATTGAATGGCATTTACAAATAACTTCCTTGGTCAAGTAACTTGTCTTAGACTGATTTCCTTACACTATTTTAAGTTAATGTATTCTATTCTATTCTATTCTATTCTATTCTATTCTATTCTATTCTATTCTATTCTATTCTATTCTATTCTATTCTATTCTATTCCTTTATGAGTTTTACTGATCCCTAACATTTTCTTGCAAATGTTAGGAATCAATAAAAGCAGAGAACAGTTGGGTTTATACTGTTAATTGTGAAAAAAAATGCATGCATTCTTCCGCTTCAGAGTTATGCGCTGCTTTGTGTTGGTTCTGTTAATAACACCCCAACAAACTCAATGTCCTGCAGACATTGTATGGATGCGCAGGTCTTATTGCATATTTGCAGCCTTTGGGCTTTAGACTGTTGAGCCCATTATGAGACTTCTCTGTGTTAAGGCATGAGGGGCTCAAACCTATTGAAACACACCAAGTCCAGTTCTGAAAGAACAAGTATGCCTGTGGGTTCAATTCTACCTCTTACAGCAGGGGGGCTTTAATCAGACCATGCGGTGAGCACTGCACCAGCACACTGGCGACGATCCCACCAAGGAGACGGGGATCACAGTGCCCAACCAAGACACACATGCTCACTCTGCAGCAGCCACAGCGTGCCTGTCTTTTAAATCTCTGACATCCAGCTTACAACGAGCAGCCACAAGAGTATATTAGATCTATCAGACTTGTCAGCATTTGATTCTGCTTTATCACACTGGAGGTAATAAAAAATGCAAATCTTTATAAACTGAAAGAGCCCAACCTCTTAATACTGCTTCCTCATGTAAATCTATCTCAGCTCATAGTTCTCAGTGCAAAGAAAGCAGCCTTAAGGTGTCAGAGCAAAGTAGATGTGCCAGGGACAGAGACCAGATGCTTACAGACAAACCAAACTGAGGCTAAGCAAGCAGACAGAATACAAAAGTAGAGAAAAGGATAATTTTCATCAGCATCTATACTTAACTACGTTTTTTTTCTTACAATATTCCTTAATTACATATGTTTTCAGTGTATTTCTACACATAGAATCTGTTAGCTGCATTACTTTCTTAAGCTTACCCCAAATAATAACAACTTATCAGTTTGTAAAGTTTTCAAATAAATTAATATTAAATGTCAAAAGAACAATCCGTCTAAGAAATGAAATCTTTAATGTGAGAATGTTTACGTTTTTCTTATAAACCCCTAAGAAATCACAGTTTTTAACAAAAACAGATGGTGCTATTGTCGGGACAGTTCTCTCAAAATAGAGTAAACCTTTTTTCATTCTCACTTTAATTGAATTTCTAATTACCTCATATTATTCTGTTTCCCTCGGGTACAAATATGATGTGACACAGAAGTTCACTTTCTTTTAGTTACAGTTCAGTAGAGTGGATGAGGAACCATATGTATCTGGCACAGTGAGCAGGATGGTAAGATGCTGGAGGGAAAGAATCTCATACATTTATTTTCAGGGAAATAAATATAAACATAGGGAGATAGCTAAAAGTTACTAGGATTTTAATTAGAGTTGAGTACTTCAGTCAGATTCAAAGAAGATTGAGTGTTTGTTTTCAACAGAATTAATCTTGCAACAAAGTGTGAATAGGTAGAATACCAGTTAATATTAACTGCGAAGTATAGTGTAGGATTTGTCATGCTGTGGGCCTGGTTCTCTTCCAAAGGCTCTAGAAACCTTAAGTTTATGGAAATTGCAAACTCCAACACTTCAAGTAAAAGTGTTGGCCTCTAGTAGCAAACTGAAAATAGGTCACCACAGAGTCTTTCAAAGGGATGATAATAAATGGCAAAATTACCACAGAAATGCACATAATCAACCTAAACTTAACTCTCAGTTCATAGACTCTAATCCTGTAGAAAAATACAACAAAGTTAAACCCTGTTTAGAGACAATATAAAGAAAAAAAGTTGAATATCCTTTTCTTTGTGTAACAAGAAGTTACAATTTTGAGTAATTATTACATTTTTTACACTTTCTTCATGAAATAAGTGCACAAAAAATAAAGTTTTGTCTTTAATTTCAGTTCATTTACGACACATATTTACCAAAAGGTAAATATGCAACAAAGTGCAAGTGCAAGTGGTCACATATTTACCTTTAAATATGCGACCAGCACTGCACTTGAGACAAATAATATGTTCAGATTAGTTGATCTTTAATCTATATGTTTGTTCTGTATTTCTTGATATTTATTTTTAATGTTTAAAAATATTTTATAAAGGCTAAAGTGGTTTATTTGTATTTTGTGTTTTATTCAACTATGTTTGTGTCTTATCGTTATGGTAGTTTTCTGTTTTTGTTGTTGTAAGGTTTTTTTTAAAGAATAATGTAATTGTAATGTTTGTGGTATGCACCCCCAGATGAATAGTCTCCACTGATGTAGAGACTAAATAAGAGCCGTACAAAAACGGAAATAAAAGAAAATACACACAAAATTTTAAAGGCTTTTGTAAGTTATGTTTTAGGGGTGTAAATGGTACTTACCGTCCTGACTGTCAGTTCTGGTGGATTGTCGTTGATGTCAGTGATAGATATGAGAGCTGTAGCTGTGTTGGAGAGCCCAAAGTTTAGATTGCCCTCCATATCTGTGGCTTGGACAATAATGGTGTACTGGGACACTTTCTGTGAACAGAAACAGAGAGGTCATGCTCAGAGATCGGTGATCCTGCAATAAATAACAGCCGGTAAAATGAACCTTCAGTCTCTCATGTATAACTTGAACTGTACATCGGTAAATTCTGCATAACTTAAAGCCTTGCACTGCACACCGATAACCCTTTCATTCAGGAACTAACTGTTCACTGGGACAACAGTCTAAATGGAGCACCTCATTTGCTCAATACCCCACAGCAAACAGCACAATAAACAAAGACAAACACACAAAGTTAAAAAGAGGAAACAAATAATTGGAATAAGGCCCATTCATTACTGTCTGCAAGTCTTGGCTTTCTGCTGTGGAAATAGAAATGGGTCATCATTCATTTTAATGAAGGTGGCACCACCTTAAGATGCACGGGAGAGCTTTAGATAATGAAAGGAGGTGAAAGGGCTTTATTTAGTCTAGTTACTTTGAAGGGGAGTGTTTCTAGAGTGTGCTGCATCGTGGGCCGCATTATAATGTCACATTTTTGCCTATTGTTTCTGTCTTGAAGAAAGGCATTTATCGACAGCCTGAGAGGTGAACTGTTCTGTGCTCTTCAGGTTTTCATGCACATCCCACTTTTTGCAGAACTGTAGTTTTGTTTCAGAGTGGATCCGTTCCTTTAGATATCAACATGAAAGATGCCATTTTAAACACTGGGAATCACAAATGTTAATCTGCAAAAATAAAAGAAACAAAAATAAAAAAAACCCTGCTCTTTCCACTTGAGGCAGCAAATGTCCTTACAAAGAAAGTCTGCAAAAATTTAAAAGTGGTAACAGTAGAAGAATCCTTACTATATAGTGTGATTTTATGTTACTTCTGGTGTTATATACTTCAGTACTTAAGAACTTAGTAATTACTTCCCCTCCACTCATGTGTGGTAAGAAAAAAATATATTTTTTAAAAAGGAGATATGCAGGACAGACTTTTGTGACAGACTGCTGACCTGTTCAGGATGTACACCTCTTGCTCAATGACAACTGGAGGTATACTTCCCTTTAACACAAAAACATGCACCCATACACACAAGGAACTTGCAACCCTAAATGCTGATGGACCATTCATGAAAAAAATTGATTAATTGCTGAAAAAACTAAATTCCTTTACTCTTCTATCATAAAGGAGGCAGAACAGAATTTTGAAACTTATTATAATTCATTGCTTCATTCTGGTTGTTAAATTTGAAAAATTGAATGACCTTATCGGCTGCAGATTTAATAAATCTATTTGATTACATTACACTTCAATGGGATTGTGGTATTTTATTAAAAGAAGCAAACCAGCTTTATTTATTAATTCTGAAATGTATGCTTAAAGTGGCTGAACAGGACAATATCAGTCAAGGCATAACCCTCCTGCTTAAAGTGACATGCTGAATTTTTTCTGGCAGTTTGAGGAACTTGGGAGATTTTTTGTCACGGTGAGAGAGATTTCCTCTTTTTTTTCTCAAGAAATATCAAGTGTAAAGACACTATCTAGAAAGGCTTAACATGAGAGGTATGATGATGCCTAGTCTTTCAACTTACAAGTGACCTACATATCCAAGAGAGAGGCTGCTGTTGCACATCATCTAACTGATGGCTGAGTCAGTAAAACTTCTGGCCCAAACAAACAGGACTGGGCTCTTAGAAGTGTGTTTGTCTGTTTGTATTTCCTGAAAAGACAGTTGAGATCAGCAAGTTCCCCATCATGGCCGGTCACAATAACAACTTATCCCTGTGTGACCTAGATAAACAGAGCTTTCTGACACATGTGACAAGAGGTAGAAGCATCTGACCATCTGTAAGGTGACTGCATGGCTGAAAGAACTGTGTGCCAGGGTCCTCTGTCCACCTGACGTAGGACTCCTGCATCAACTTTAGATATTATGTTTTTAGGAAGAAATGGTACATTTACAACCTAGCTTAAGGCGGCTTCCTCTATGCCATCTAGTTGGTGTGAAACTGAATGAGTTGAGATGGTCTGACAACTGAAGAAATATTAATTTTTTCAATCTACCTTCTTTTTGGCTTAGTGGGTTAGAGCAGTGCGCTTATGCTGTGAGAAGGTTGCAAGTATCCCATTCGACTCCCACTGTCTCCTCTCTGGGTTCCTGAGCAAGACCCTTATAACCCCAGATTGCTCCCCGGGTGCTGCATAATGGCAGCCCACTGCTCCCCAAGGGAATGGGTTAAATGCAGAGGTAAATTTCTCCAACGAGAGCTCAATAAGTCCAATTGTTATAGAATTAAATTCAAATAAAAATGAGAACATTTCCCTTGGAGCTTCTTAGGATCCAATACACAGAATGAAAGAGTTTAATCAGTCAAACAGCTACAATTTAAAAGTCCAAGTATTTTTTTAGAGATTTAGAATTTCATTTGTAGCAGCACTGAAGTGCTTTTTAAAACATCCTTTTTTTCTCAATTTATAATCTGGAGATGCAACAGAATTGTTGATTGACAGGTTTTGAAAAAGTAAGCTATTTGATGTCTAGGAATATTTACAGTGAAATTATTTCAAATTTTTTAGTGAAGATATTCTCGTTTGTAAGTCTAATGGTGGGAACGGTGGGATTCCGTTTTCACCTGTGTATGAGTGCATGTGATTCAGTGGTATCATCACAGACAAAAATATTTTATGATATGATCTGACAGGTTCAAAAGTGTTATAAAATTCAATGTCAGACATTCATTAATTTACTACATACCATGATCTTGTTTAACAGATCTGCAATTAGTTGAAAGAATAGATTTTATCAAAAAAAAAAACCTATTTTGATGTAAATACAATACAGTAAAAATACTTTAAGATGTTTAATTTTAAAACAATTTCCGTACAATGGCATGTTTTTTTTAACAGTGCATTGCATTTTGAATAAATGACCTTTACGATTAGGTCCATGTGGCCACAACAGCAATGAGTAATGTTAAACCGTTTATACTGGAGGGTCTAGAAATGTATAAAAATGTGGGATTTAAAATAAAGGAATGAAGATGAGGAGGAAGTGGGGACATTTGGCAGAAGAAGCTGCTGTTTCGGCTTCTGCAGGATGGAGAGCTATGCTACAAAGAGCTCCTGTTTCTATTTGTGGCTGTTAATGGTTAGAATCAGGTTTGAAAACATTTTCTCAGATATATTGGAAACATTTGTGTTAAAATGACTGAAAGGTGCTTCACTGTCACTTTATACAGTTGCTGATTAAATTCTATTTGATTTTGATTTGATTTTAGCTTCTACCAACAGTGTTAGCTCTAGCTAATATATTAAAATGTAGATCACATGCTTATCATATTTGTTTGTTTCAAGATATATATCCTGTGTAACTCCTCATGAAACCTTTGAGGCAGTGTATGTTGTTTAAATTAACACCAGTCAAATGCAATATGATAGAAAACACCTCAGGTAATATTAACACTCCTGTGTTTACTCTGTATGCTCCAGTTCAGTTAACCCATGGACAGAGTCAGTGCGCGATATATATATATATATATATATATATATATATATATATATTTATATATATATATATATATATATATATATGTATTTTCATATTCTATATTTTTTTTTACAATTATAAGTTACAATCTATTACAAAGGAGATTTTTGAAGTTAATAGTAAAATGACAGCAATGACAGCAATGCCTTAAAAGTTAAGAAGAAATTGTAGGGTTTATCATTGTATATGAGAAATTTACTCATTCTATATTTTTCTGCTGCTGCATCTCTTTCAATATATTCTAATTTTCTCTGTTTTCGTAGAGCATTATAGAGCCCAGTGCAGGAAAACAACAATACATTTTAAAGTGCATTTACATGCAGCCAAACAAAAAGGAAGCAACGACATGAAAGCAAAGCATTGGAGTCCCTGCTGACTGACTCTGTCCATGGTGCTGAAAGTTCAGGCTGTCCTTAGATTCACCACCCTCTCAGTCATTGTGTGTGTTTTAGTGTGCGTGTTTTCCACATTGGCCATATATAAGACTGTCTGCTCTTTTGGTTTGTTTTATTCCATTAAATCCATTTGTCTTAATTCTGCCAGAGAGTAGAAAAGGAAGTGAGAGAGAGGATTAAAATCAAGGACAGGCCACCATTCACTCGACGGGACCTGCTCCTTTGTTCTGCATCCACAATGAATCGTAGCGATGTTCCAATGTCTGGTTGGTGCTGTGCAAGCTTTACCACATTCTTTTACAACCTATATCTCCAATGACTCTAAGTCTAGGGGCACTTATGATTTCTTAAAAAAAAAAACAAGAACAAACCCAAATAAAAGGTTAGTAATAACAGACACTGGAGATAATTCTACATTATAGCTGTTAAAGTTCTTTAGTTTTTTTCTCTCTGTTTTTTTCTCTTATTGTATTCTTTATGAATGCACATTCTGGTATTCTTTGATCTCTTGCCACATTTTTTTTTAAATTACATCTAAGCTGTTCAGTGTTTCTCTGCATGTTGTTTCTTAGCCTGCTTCTCTGGCTTTATCTCTTTGTCTCTCCAAAGGAATGTGGCGGATTGAGGGATCTGTCCAAGCTCTGAGACCAGTTAAAGCCCCCAGTAGGAGTCATTCTGCATCTCTCTGAGTCATTATGGAGTGCACCGACATGTTAATCTGATCCAACCAGCCCTATTAATGAAAACTCAATACTCGCTGCCCTTTATTAGATTCATAATGAAATATCAATACCATCTCGCC
The DNA here is from genome assembly GCF_000732505.1 of Cyprinodon variegatus. Lineage (NCBI taxonomy): Eukaryota > Metazoa > Chordata > Actinopteri > Cyprinodontiformes > Cyprinodontidae > Cyprinodon > Cyprinodon variegatus. The sequence goes on along the minus strand of NW_015151033.1, from coordinate 501,794 downwards.
TCATCCACTGCCTCAGTAAACAGAACCCCCCTCACTAAATGTGTCTCTCTGCAGACTCATTGAGACCCAGTCATATGCATCAGTCATGAAATAGCAGCAGATGGTTATGAGAAACTAGCAGGCTGGAGCTTTGATGGATGCATCATCCTCAGGGCAGGTAAAGAGCCAGTAGGTGGTGCTCTCACACAGTTGGGGGAGGGGGGCATGTTGCTGGTGCATGCCATCCTGCAGGGTTATATCACCCATCTGAGGGTAGTTATGAGTTTAAGGCCCCCCCTTTGCACACATATGCATCCATTAACCCTGCATTGAGTGGGAACAGGTGGGACTGGGACACGTAAAAGCACTCGGTGTACATGTGTTTATGCACATAATGCGTGCACACACAGAGAGACACTCTCCCCTGTCTAAACAGGCCTCTAATGAGTACAACAGAAGTGCTGAACAGAAATTCTGTCCATCAGATTAAAGTCCAGCACTGGCAGGAGATACAGCTGCTTGTCTCAAAGCCACACTGCTACAGTCCAGACCTAACTTAATCTGCACAAGCAAAGAGCCATCAGAGACCCCAGAAACATCTGCGTCCGGAGCACTGCCGACCATAAAACCCCCAATCCTTTTTCACAAAGCCCTAAATAAGCCAGTACCCTGTCCAGGAGACTGAATACGAACACCAGGAAATGGCTTTTAGTTACCAGCTTTGGCTCCTCAAATTGTCGGTAGAGCAGCTGTCAGCTTTTAATACCCAAATGCATGAGATACAGTGGGACTTAATTAGAAAAAAAAAACCCAACAAACACACAAAAAAAAGACTTAATGTTGCTATGAGTTGATGAAGACTAAGTGAAAAGGAGTAACATTCTGGCAGCAAGATATTGAGAGGTGAATAAGTAATCTCAACTAAGTGTTACTGCAAAGGACCACTGAAGGAAGGGTAAAGAGTTGGAGCCCAGATGAGTGAGCCTAGCTGCAGTCTTGACTTGGGTGAAATGTGTTCCGGCACGCTGGGCACCCACTCACCACATTCATTGGCTTGTCACTTGCAATCTTTGTCAAATGGTCCAGTACTACCTTCTCTCTTTCCGTCTGTCAACCTCAGTGACCCAATGAGTCACTACCCCACTGTTCCTGCTTCGCAGTAATCACTTAAAATAATAGTCAAACCTTAACCTATTTAATAAATGGCAATGAATATTTGTCCGAGACATTTAATTCACTTGTTTTTTTCTCTTTTACTTTCCACGTTGAAACTTTGCCTTCAAACACATTCTGACATGATATGAACATAAACTTGAAAATGTTTCTTTTTTCAGTAGTCAGACTTATTTTGTTGTTGTAATCTTATGCTACGTTCTCACCTAAAGCAGCAGAGGCAACAGAAGCAGCTAGTTTAGATGTAAAGTCAATGGATGATGCGCATCAAGGCGCAGCAAAAGGTCCCGCAGCAGGGAGCATCGCTTCTCAGAAGCTAAAGCAGTGCCTCAAGAGCTTCTGAACATCTGACGCACATGATGCACTGCGAAAGCAGCAGCTGCTGTTGGAGTTGAGTTGGTCTGAGCGACTCCGACAGAGAAACAATATTTGAAGGCAGGATCGTAATCTGGATGAACTGACTGCGCAGATTCAGTTTTCAGGTGGACTTTCTCACATTAAAACATATTAAAACTACTTTTTACCCACTGATCATAGCAAATATAGCTGCCATCGTTACAGGCAAAGAAATTATAGGGTTGCATGTTCTAGGTACTCTGTAGTGTTAGTTTTCCATCACCTCAGGTGGGAGAATGTTATGTCAACAGATTCTCCCACCTGAGGTGTGGCCCCGTTTACCGTGGGTGTATTGGCTAGTTCAATGATTAATCCTGTCCTTGCTCATCAAAGCTTACAATATGGATTAGACAGTGCTTAGGCATACTTAGAAAAATTACTGAATCTTTTAGAGGATGTTAAATTAATAGATAAATAACATTTCAGATTTCAACTTACAAAAATAGTTGAAAAACATGGATAACTTTCTTTCCAAAACGCAAAAGGCTCTTTATATGAAGAGAAGTGCCTTCTGACCTTTTTTCTTCATCCTTGCATTAAAATGTCAGTCAAGCTGGGTTAAACACAAAAGCAATGATGGCTTGAATAAACCTCACAAAAGTGAAGACTCATTGTGGAAGGCACACAGTTCTCTGAAGATTCTCTCAGTTCCTTTGTATTTGCACTTACTCAGATATAAAGGTAAAACTGAATCCACTTGATTAGATACGCCTCCACATTAACGCAAACAGCTCACATAGTGGATAAAAGAAGCTGTGATTCACTGCTGAATAAAAAAAGAATACTGAGTGAGGAGGTTTAATTGACTGTTCACCTGCGCATTGCAACACAATACACAGACATGATCAAGCTTCAATTCTGAACAGTCTGCTGCAACAGATGAAAACATGCAAAGCTTTGCACAAATAACTACTTGTACTGCAACGGGTCATGCCTCCTCACTAAAACTAGGTACAAAGGACAACAAGCTCGGAAAGAATTCTTTGATGAGACCAAATGAAAAACAGTCATTTAAAAAAAAAAATCTAGTTCTGACTAAAATGAACAATTTTAAAATAAGTATTCTGGTATTCTCCTAATTCATAACCCCCCAGTCCCCCCTAAAAAACTGTTTAATTATTCCTTTTATGTAAATACTGGGATCCAAAAGTCTAAAACTGTGACTCGGCTTAAGGAAACTAAGGGGCCTCATTATTTTTCGTAGAAAAATCTTTTTAAAATCTGATCAGACTTTACTAAAACTCTTCCACAGGAAGCTTTGAGAAATTCTACACTTCCCTTATGCAATAGTATCATCAGACCTGGAGGAATAGTTTATGTTGCAGTTTCGAAAAATAAAACAAAGAAGGTATAAAACCTTGATAACCTCTTGACGGGGGAAGGAGATTTGCAGTGACTCTGTGTGTCCTCCTGACTGGTTGCGCAGAGCTGTGTGTTGCTGCCAGTTATTGCCTGTACACATTAACTGTGTCACAATTAATGCTTGCCGTCACAGTTAGATGTGAATACAGCAAACAAGTTCATAGAAATTAAACTTTTTAAGGAAGTGTCTCGTGGGTGTCCATTCTCAATCTGTCTAAGGTATGCAGGGATATCCCACAGTACTTCAATTTGACAGCCTTTATGTTTTTATAAGAAATAAATGTTGAACATTCTCTAACAATTTTATATTTGTGAAATTTAAAGTACTAAAATGTGAAACCATTCTGGCATAAAACATCACAAAACTAAGTAATTAAAACAATGTGGAGACTACACAAAGCAGATAACCCCTCCAAAAAATGTATCTTTTATATACTTCCATGCAGACAAATATCAAAAGAACCACTAATTCTAAATTGTATTTTTTTTCTTAAATGATGCATTCAGATCAAAGGCATCTGGTTTATGCAAAGTGTGGTGTAAATGCTTTGTGGGGCATTGAAAGGTCCTGTGGTGCAGTTTGAGGGTTTTAAAGCGTTTAAAGTATCTGCCATGGCATGTTTTAAACTTTAAAATGTCTTATCCATGTTCAAAGTAGCAGACAATAGAGTTGGAAAATCTGAACTTGTGCAGTTGGATGTGGCATGTCAACCAATCAAAGGATATGCTACATCCATCTCCTCATCCAGGAGACAGCAGGGAAAAAGTCACTGTATCTTAGCTATGGTCTCTCCTACAGCACAGCTGTTTATTAACTCTCATCTACTACAATCAGCAGCAAGAAACTGCCTGGCCATTTTCGAGGTAGCTATAATTTGGGATTCCCACTGCTACCAACTGCTGTTGTACAACTTTGGTATATTAAGCAACATTTCAGACACCTCTATCAATTTCCTTCTACAAGCGACTACATCAAATCTAATGACTTTTTTCTGTGTTGTTCGAGACTGATGAAAACCAGTGAAAGCACTTATTGCTCTTAGTTTGTCATCAAGAGTCACTTCAATCTTCAAAGCAGTAGCGACATTTACATGCTCATGAGTAATCGGAATAAAAGGGAACTTGGACAAGAAATTTGCCATGTAAACAGTGAGTAAGAATATTCTGATTGGATTTGACAGGATTGGAATGAAATTGTAAGCAAACTAAGAGGGGTTGCTTATGCTGATTGTCAAGGAAGTAAAGCTTGTGTCGTTATCTTGGTGCTGATATTTTGCTTAATTGCTAATTTCATTCACCTGTGTAACTCTACCTGGTTTCTCATTACTGCTCATCTGATCCACCTGCTCCTGCCTCTATTTAAGCTGCCTCACACCTAATCAATTTTTTATGGTTAGGTGTGAGGTTTTGGACCTTCATCCTGCTACACACCCACTGATCTTCCAATTTATTATTTCTTCTTCATTTAAGATGTCTGTGTATTTCAAAGAGTTACTTTAGTTTATATCTTCCACCACTCTAAACAATGAAAGTGCTCTTCAACCTTTTAATCCGTTGTTTCACACCAAGCCCAGCTAGACTGTCGGTCTGTTGCTTAGTTTAGTATAAGATGAAGCAGAATTCAGCAAAATTATCGTGTTTACATTCATGGTGGGAGTTAAGGATTTCTTTTTTGCATAATGAATCAGTGATTGGCATATATCAGGGCTACTATGGAGACCTGGACCATACAAGAGGCTGGCATTTTAGCAGTAAAAAGTTGCATTTTCTGAAATTGCTTAAGAATATTTGCACATCATTAGTGCCAAAAAATGTTCCTATGCTGTACTTCTAAAGCCAGGCATACTATAATTTCAATTACAAAACAGTGATTTATAAGTAATATAAAGAAACAAAGTGGTACTGAAAAGGCAAGAAATTTGAGGGAGCAAAGACATCATTGTTTTTTAGCAGAGGAGCATAAATTAAACAATTTTGTTTCTTCTGAAGGCAATACACCACACAGCTCAATGCTAACTTGGTGCACCCAGTGTGCATAATAAAGTGGATATCGAGAGGATATTTTTTTGATTAAATGCTTGCTACAAGCAGTCAACATCCACCTACATGCATCAATACTTTTCATTCAGCAACTAGCTCTAAATCCTCAGATGGTTTCTGCCGTATGGCCTCTGGAGCTCTGGTTAAACAAGGCAAATTAACATAACTCAGCATCTCAGAGACAATAAAGCCCTAGGCCCATTAAAGATGCAGGTTTTCTGGCTGCATCCTTTGGTTAAGCTGTGCACATCGTAATAGAGCCAGGCTGTGGACTCTCATGTCCTTGAGGCTGCTCAGAAGATGTCCTAATCGTTGGTGATGCTGTCCAATGTGGAGCTGGCACCAGCCCTGGGGGGACAGCTTGATGCCGAGCAACACCACACGATGATCCCCCACACCCATCTCCTCCCTCCAGACAGTTCCATGCCAGGACTCATGAGAGATTGAGACAGCCTGGGGTAATGAAAGACAACAGCTCTGCCTGCCAGACGAACTGCTGGCATGGAAAAAGGCCGCAATGGGAGAGTGTCCGTGCCAGCTGTGGCTCTTTGACATGCTGCACTCTGCTACCTGCTGCATCAGAATTGTACTTCATTTGAAGACTGTCATTTCTGTTCCAGACTAACAAGCCATTTTTCTTTTTTTTTCTTTTTTTTTACAGTAGGGACAAAAACAAATGCAAACAAATCTTTAAAACTGATTTCATCCATTCTTTCTCAGCTTACATACAATGCCTTATCATAATAGTCACAATCTTTAACAAATTACATTTTACTAGAGTAAAAGAGCAACATTTTGCATATTGTATTGTTTTGCGTGATGGACCAAAACAAAGGGATGCACTGACGTTGAATGAATAGGAAAAAAAAAACATATATATAAAAATCCATGCAGGGTGACTTTGTAGGTAGCCCACTGCAGTACTATACAGACTCATCTTATGCTACAGTTATAAACGTTTAGTCTTTTTGGGCTTCTTTCAATTTTAAAGAGACTTTTTTATACCTTCTTTTCAAGGATTTTCAGTTGGATTCAAAACTATTTTTTGGCCCTTTCCAACCCTTAGCTTCATCTGCTCAGCCTAAAATAAAGAAATGTGCTATTAAATAGTCAAACATACATTTCTTTTTAAAAAAATATATAATTAAAAACAATTTAATATACAATTAAATTATCAGATGTAGAATAAAACAAGGTAATGAGGCTTTAAATTGAATATATCGTTTTGAAATATGATGATAAATAATTGAATGTGAGCAGCACCAGCTTTCGTGGTATAGGATGGTGGGTGCTCACACAGAATTCAGCAAAATCAACGCTTGCTCCACTTAATGGCTAACACCTGCTTATGACCTGTCAAGAACTTTTCAGAGAGCAAAATAAGTATATGAAGCTGTCGTAGCTCACCCATTGTGCAAAACTATTGACTCTAGTTCTCTGTTTCAGAAAAAGGCAGCCAATCAGATGTTAAGGTTTCTATGAAAGTGATCATTGTCCTTTCCAATAAGTTTGACAGTTTAAATCATTTCATTAAGAGTCTGATGGGGAAAAATTATTAAATTAATAATTAAACAGATTTATAAAAAATTACTATTGTTATTATTAAATGTCATGATTTAAAATGTATACTTAATCATTTAAAGGTATATCAAATATTTAATTTTACATTTCATAATATATGGTCAGTGGTGTCAAAAGTACCCACATTTGTTACTTAGGTAGAAGTATAGATACTGCAGTTTAAAAAACACTCTGGTAAAAGTAAAAGTAAAAGTATCAACTTCACCTCTTTACTCAAGTAAAAGTGAAAAAGTATGTGCTCCAAAAACTACTTAAAGTATAAAAGTATAAAGTAACCTTACAAAAAACAGCCAGATGCCACTATATGAATTGAAAGTTACATTTTTCAACTATTTCGAAAAATTCTTTGAGATAGGGCCAAGGATGAGGGAGGTTTTTTTGGTCTCCATCTCACGATACGCTCTCGCCTGTGTCCGACCTTTCAGACATTTCATCATCTTTTTCTGAATCCGAAATTGTAGCATGGCATAGACAATTCACATTTGCAGTTTGAAGAACACCTGCTTGCTTTTGATAATTTCCTTTGGCGTCAGCACAAATTTGAGGAATAGCTAACCAATGAGTGTTTGTGTTATACAGTATGACTCATCCAATTACACTATTTTCCTCTAGATGTGGATGGCGCCAATGATCTGCATTGGATGGCGCACATGATGTGAAATAAAGATTTATAAACATTAAACCAGAGGTAACCAATTAAAAATCAGTGGGGTCAGAATAAAGAAAATCATCAACCAGTAAAGGTCAGGAGACATTTTGAATGATCTGTTACTTTAAACAGAATTTAACACTGAAATAAAATGAGGTATTTATGCATACATTTTATACACTGAATTTTTAAATAAAGAAAAAAATGAAATTGCCAAAAATGGCATCCTTTGCTATCTCAGAGGAGTTGACACTTGTATGACTGTATTCCTGTATATCTATCAAAAGTTAAATGACAAGGTTCAGCAAATGCAAATTCTGCCTGTAAAACAATGGCAGCGCAATTGTGGCTGTATGATCTGAAGCCTCATTTGAAGCTTTTAAACAGGCTTTTGAAAAACTTTGATAATTTGCTGCTGTAATATTATAGATTTTTTAGAAACAGAAGTACAATTATATAGCATTCAATATTGTAAGAAAGCCCACACTGTTTCTGAATAAATACAATATTGTATGAGTTGAGTTCTGTTCCGTTTATGTCTCTTTCCTTTTAAGTATGAAATGTCCCATGCTCCTGAATGCACCATAGCTATCTGACCTTTGTGAATGCATCACTGGTCTGTAAACGCTGTGCTGTGTAGATGCAAGTTTGATTTTCCGCTTAAAACAAACCTTTGCAGTTTCCAAACTCATCACTGTTTAATGTTGTTTGTGAATAACAAGAGACTATAACTAATAAATCAGCCGTACCTCGGACAAATACTTTGATTTAATGTTGTTCATTACACCCTTTACTTTTGTAAATGAATCTGCCAAATAACCACAATTTCTTTCCCCAATGAGAGGAATATTTAAACGTTTTTATCATTAATATAACAACAAGTAGTTCCATTGGTCATATTTTAATCCATTTTCCTCGTTGATATGCAGTTGTACAGAGCGAGGCGCGCTCCTGCGATTGGGGATGCATATCTCAGCAGGGATGCACTTTTCGGCATAACACTGGACCACGGTCCGCTAATCCGTGACCTCTGCATTAAACTGAAGCCAAGAGTAACGAGTAACGGTTGTTTTAAAAATGTAAGGAATAGAAAGTACAGATACTTGTGTGAAAATGTAATGAGTATAAGTCAGAAGTAGGAAGAAAAATAAGTAATGAAGTAAAGTATAGATACCTAAAAAGTAATTAAGTACAGTAACAAAGTTTTTGTACTTCGTCACTTGACACCTCTGTATATGGTACATATACACTTTTAATGATGTATTAAATAAATAATAGCACATTTAAATATTTAATTGTACATTTAATTTTATTTAATTTAATTTTGCATTTCATTTGTTCAAGGTACATTTATTGATTTTATAATACATTTGCATTAATTCATTTTATTTTGTCCTCTTTAAGCATATTGAAGATCAATTTGGTGGATACATAGAACGGAACCGAGAACCGAAACACGAGTTGTTGAGTATGAGCGCGAGCTACGAGAACGAGCAGAAGACTGCTGCAGTGTTTTGGTCACATGTGGCAGCAGCATTAGTAAACTGCATAATGCCTCTTTAAGACAGAAGAGTTGATTAGTAAACAAGAAGCAGGTGTTTTATTAGAACTTGGATGCTGCTTTAAGGAAGGAAAGGTACAGAATTTGAATTGAATGGAAGAACTGGCTGACACAGCGTAAAAGGAGGAAGACTATAGATGCCAAAATATAAAAAAATAAATTCGAAACACGTAACCTAAATCCAAAGTGTCTTTGCATTAGGAAGGTTATGTGTTTGCAAATCTGTTGAATTTTGTCTATGTTTAGATGATTGTCTAACCCTTCATTCACCCCCACATTCCAAAACACAAGTTAACCTGCATCTCCTTTTAGTTAAGCCATGAATATTCCAATCAGAAGCCAGCATGGTGCTGCAGGATTAGCTGGAGTGTGACAGCATACAGAATATAAATATATGTTTTACACAGGCTTTAACCATGTGTTGCCTGTCAGCACAATTATTTGAAATGTATGTGTCTTTGCATGACACACACTACTTTAGCTACTCAGAGCTCTTCCTCACAGTTCCCTTCCCCCTCAGCTAGGATGCATTTAAAGAGGACATAAGCGTGTGCACTTGCAGTGTTCATTCATGTTGACGACCTTGATAGCAGGTGGATGAACTCCCAGGTGTGTCCCAGTTTTAGAGAGAGGATCATAGGCAGGTGGGACCTGGACTGGGCTTGATGTTTCCAGATTAATGAGCTTTTCCTTGCTCACATCAGCTGCTAGGGCTGCTGGCCGAGCCAGGCTGGAAACAGCGACAAAGCCCTGGCACACACTCGCTAGATTCATTTATATTGTAGCAAAAATGTGCCACACTGTTAAGCCATGCCAGCCCCATAGAAAATCTGGATAAGGAAGAAGGACTGATGTATTGTTTATCCTGTTATAAAAAAAAGTCTTAGGTTATTAACAGTAATTATTCCCAAACAACAGGCACAAAAAACCTGTGGTCTTCTGCTGGTAAATCTCCAAAGACTTGCCTGGCTAGGTTTAACGTGAAGGGAGACCACTGGGACTTCTTAGCCTATAAACATTATGAGACACTCAGCACTGGATTTATGTGTGCAATAAAATCATCCAAATAAGATATGGGAATGGGAATATCCTAATAATGGATAGAACATGAGTTTAAACCCCTCCTGATTTCATAATTTTGAATACCAGGACCTTATACCACAGAGACAAAAATAACACACACTTCTGTGGATATAAGTATGTGAGAAAGAGAGATGCGGTGTAGATGAGCAGCAATCGGACCCAGCTTTGGGATAAACAAAAGTTGACCTAAGTGACCTCCCTCATTAGCAGCCCACGGTGGAAGATGGAGCGGGGACGACGTGTGCCGTGGAGTTGGTGGTGTGTGGGTTGGTGAGCGACTACAGAAAGCAGCACATAAGTCGAGAATGAGACAAAAGAAAATGATAAAATGAACCCTCTCGCGACCCCACAAGCAGAGAGGTACTGGATTTACGTGGCCATTATCTCGGCTCCTCGCTCCACTCTGAGACCAACATTAAATATTCCTCAACTCATTTTTGTTTGCAGATAAGAAGTCAATAAAACATTTGCTATTAATGGGAGATGCTGTTAATGGCTTTATCTGTTTTCTTTATCAATATATTTAGTTAAACGTATACATAGAAAAAAAAAACTCTTAAAAAAAAGACTTACAGTATAGATATGATAGAGGCACAAATTATTAGTAAAAGCTGGACAATATTGTTATCCCTATAATCTATGAAAGTTTGCAAACATCAGAAAATCAGAGAAAATTTACTGACCTCCCTGTCCAGGCCGGCTGCCACAGTAACAATGTCTCCCGTCTCGCTGTTGATGGTGAACATATTGGGAATTGGACTTTGAGGAGTCTGTGAAAGGATCCGATACCGCACCATGCCGTTAGCTGTGGTGGAGTCATCCGAGTCCCTGGCTGTGACTTGCATCACAGAGGAGCCTATGTGAAGAAAGATAACAGGCAATGCAAGATGGTTTTGAGTCTTGGTAAAAAGCATTTAACCCGCTAAGAATTTCAGTTTCTATACAAGCTTTAATTTCATTACTGACTTTTTGTGATAGACCAACACTAAGTACCAAAAAATTGCTGAATCAAACTAAAAAATGACATGATTCTACAATAATTGGCACAACCTTTAATATAACCCCCGAGAGTGTTTGTTTTCAGCCCCCTCACTTGTTTGTAGATTCAACATTTGGGCTATGCCTCCACCACCCTCTCACATTTAAAATTTCATTTTTTTGCCCTTTCTTCAAAAGAGTTTAAGCTAGTGAGATCATGCCATGAAAAGGGAAAGCAGCTGGTTTTCTTTAGAAACTACTTGTTTGAATAGATGTCTCATTCTGTTTGTGTATAACACACATGCTTTATAGTTTTGAGCTTTTGCCAACACAGCAAGGCTTCGGTTGTCAAAGAGATTTCAGATTTCACATGGACTTCCTGATTAAATAAAGGTACAAACAAATGAGGATTGTTGTCAAGCTTGAGGATGACAATCTGTCCGTCTGTTTTGAGGTAACTTACTTTCTTTTAGGATGGTCCTGTGGCATCAGCTACAACCAGTCTTTATCCCTCCTTAAGACCACATTGCAACACAACGGCTGCATTGATAGAAGTTTTAAATGTCACTTAAAGGCATTGGGTCTTAAACTCCTGTATTGCCATAAATTAATGTTAATGCTGCGTTTCACACAATTTATCACTCCATATATTGGAAAAAGGTGTGGTATTACCTCCTTGGTTACTCTGTGTCATTTGGCAGTCATAAATCTTGGTGCAAAAAAATAATAGTGGGGGTCCTTAGGGGTCCACTCTTGAGCCACTTTTGTTTAAAGTCTATATCACCACAGTACACATTTTTCAGTTTGTCCATAATATTAATGAGTGGATTGTCCATAAATGTCTCCATCTTAATTAAGATTTAAAATCAATTCTGAGCTAGGAACCTGGGTTTGGTCTTAAGCTTGAATCAAAATTGTGGCGGCAAAACAGTCCATAATCCAAAGTCATTATAAAAAAAAATAAATAAAAAAAATAAATAAATAAAAAAAAAATATAGTAATATAAAGCATTATAAAAGAAGAAAAAAAAGACATTGCCAGAAAAAAAGGTCTAATGTCACACAGGACACAGCAATACTGGTGCATGTCTTTATTTCTAGTATGATGGATTATTGCAATAGTGTCCTTAGTGGTCTCCATTGATAAATCAGTCAGTTTTTCTTTTCTTTTTTTTTTCTTTTTTACACCACAACACATTTAGGATTTAGATCAATATCTAAGATCAAGGTTTAGTTATCTAACCTAAGTACCAGCTTTTATGCCATATCTACTATATGGCTTGCAGCAAGGTGTAAACAATATTTCGTATGATTTACTTCTAACATCGTTCTGTCACTCTTCCATAGAGGTTGAATTTGTGGACTACAATAGTTGCCCTGTCCATATATTTTCTCCCATCACAGCCATGAGTCTCTGCTCCTCTTCCAGGGTTAAATTGACCTTTTGGCTACTTTTCTGATTTATGCTCTTCAGAGTTTAGGTGGACAGCCATGTCTTGGTATGTTTAACGTTTTGCAACACTCGCTCTATTCCCATGTGCTATATTAAACATCTCTCCATTGTCTGTACCCTCTCATCCTTGGAGGGTCAGAGGTGCTTATCCTCAGCAGTCAGTTGGGGAGAGGTGGGATAAAGGTTGCCACTTCAGCAAAAGTTAACACAGAGACATGCTGCAAATGTGCACATATTAATTCCTAGGGGCAATTTAAAGTAACCATTTCAAGTTGTAGTAAAGTTTTTGTAAAAGAGAGGAAAGCATAGTAGGCGGATAGCCTACAAGTAGACTGAACAGCTTGGGATAGTGTTTCAACACCAAACTCAGCTTTAACCATCTCCACGACTTTCTCCCTCATCCCCATGCTTTGTCTTAGTCTGTTCAATGCCGTTTGTTTACTAATATTATTTAATAAATGTTTGAGCCCTTCGTCGAACAGCTGGGTTTATAGAGATTAAATCACACAAAGGGGAGCTCAATTTACTAATTAGATTACTCTTTAAGGAAGCTCCTGCACTGGATTTAATGAATACAAATGCAAAAACCAGTTGTAAGCTATTTTGAAATGCATTTCTCATTTTCCTTCATTTTAATCATAATGTACAACCTTATGTTGCTCACACACATTCCAAATAAACATATTGAATGCTTATATTTTAAATAAAACCTTATGAGGGCTTCAGAACCTCATTATTATTAGTGAACTTAGAGAAAATTTCAAAGGGAATGACTCATAAATAAACTTCAAACAAGTCCAACAGACCCTTCAAATAGCTCTGACATTTTCTGTTCTGGAAAGCAAACCTTTACAGACATAGCAGATACAGAAAAAAGTGTGAGAACACAAACACCAAGCCTATTAAATAAGCTCCTATTTTAAGTTACACTTATTTGTTCTCTATATGTTTCAAGCAGAGCGAAGTAAAGTTTCCACCTCTGCAAAGGCCATTTAGAAATGAGCAGCACAGAGTCTTCCAGCATTTCAACCTTCCATTATTTCAGCCTTCCATGGCATTCGGGCTGCTGTTAATGCTTTGATACTCTCTCCCCATTTGTCTTGGAATCACAGATAAACACTGTCATTTAAGGCACACAGCACAGGGGCAGCAAGATGGAGGAAGCGTTTGCTGACAGTTCTGTGTATATGTGGTGACAGAATCTATGTACATCTTCAATTATTTCCCAGCACATTTATGCATTTGTATGCATGTGCTTGTTTGTGTCATCTTAGCATGTGGATGGTGAAGTGGGGGTTGGGGGAGGGGGCTGCATCCCAGAGCAGAATTATTGATTTGCACGAGTTTGTCCACTGGGCTCGCAAATGCGACCAGGCAATTAGGAGCACTTTGTGCTAGAAAGAGGAGAGATCACCTCGCCTCTCTCACATGGCTCTGTGGAAATGTCACTTTCCATCAGGCGGCCATTTACAGCTGCTGCTGCTAAGAGGAAAAGGAGTGTCAGTTCGCTGGAGGAGGAGAGGAAATAGGAGAGACACACTGCACACTGTACTGTAAAAAAAATGTAACAGATAAAATTAAAAGTATCAAATAAAACCATTTTAAGTTGCTTGCAGTGCCTTGTAAAAATTGTCTCAAACCCATTACATTCATCTGAACAAAACGGTATTCAACATTTTGAGGTAAAAGAAAATTGGAAAATGCTTTGTACATAAAGATATAAGTAGAACTATTTACATTTGTTTTGAGCCCACAGTCAATGCTCATTCAAACAGATGTAATTAACCTGCTCTTTTAGTCAACTTTGATGTGCTGTTTTCAAAGGGGTTTTTGGCAGGACCAAAGCAGGTAGGAGAAGCAAGGAGATGATGTCACTTCAAAAATTGGTTAGGGAAACAGACATATAAATGTAGACCTTTTGCATGGTTCAAAATTATTGTAGATTCCAGCAAAGGCAAATGGCAATCGACAGCTTCAACACTGGGAGAGACAGTAGAAGGAATAACAAGCAGGTGTGGCAATTGAGTCAAATAGTGGAACGTCTGAAAAGAGAGACCCGGGGGAGGGAGAGACGGAGGGAAACCTGGAGACCAGATTCACCATAAAAGAGTAGATCCACCAATAAAGAATGAACTAAGGTGGAAACAACGGAAGAACATGAACAAAAGCAATGAACAACAAATTCAAACACCAACCAAGGAGGATCATAATAGGACCTGTTTTGCTCTCCCTGCTAAAGAAAAAAGCATCCCCACAGCATGATGCTGCCACCAACATGTCTTTTTTTCTAATCAGTGATGATGTTCTGTGCAGGCAGATGCATCTTGTGCCTTTTTTTTTGCATGTAGGCCAAAATGTTGCTCTTAACTGACCAAAGTACTTTGTTTCATGTATTCGAGACAAATGACTGATGTAATGCTAAGTGTTGCTAATGTAGGGTTGTTTGGTGTTTTTATCTTTTTATGCTGTAAAGCATTTTGAATAATTGCTTATGGTGATATGAAAAATATTCTTGGCTTGCCTTCTTTTCATTTTACAACTGAGCACCTCTCTGTCCTGGTCTATAACATGAAATGGCACGTCTCGAGAAAAGTTCTGATTGCGGTTCATATTGTAAAAAGCTTTAAGGCTGTTACTACTGAGTGTACTATTAGCAGAATGTGGGTTTGAGTCCCAGTCGCAGCAAGATTGTATTTGGCGTAAAAACTGTGTGGCGAGTCCTGAATGTGCCAGGAGCCCGTACGAGGCAAACAAATTACTCTGTGTTCTTTAAAAACTGAGTAAAAGCAGAAATAAGGACATGGGTTAACCCATGTCAACTATAGCCACGTTTTGGACAAAGTCCTACATAAAGTATTCATTAAAAAAAATCTCACTCCTTTACTCTCCAACTTAAGCTTTACAAAAAAAGTTGCAGAAACCATCTTGGCTGATTTTAGTGGCAGGTTCCTTATTAATTTGGTTGCGTCACATCAAAGCATTTAAAATAAATTACACAAATCACATCAGGGCACGCAAGTCTGGTTTTGCTTCACGACCTTTCAAATCACCAACAGGAAAGATGCAAAGCAGCTGCTGGATTCATCGCTGACTCTGTGGCTCCCTGTGGGTCTGAGCGCTTAGCTGGGGTCTCAGCTCCTGTAATTGGGTTTCGTTGGCACCATCATTCCTCTGACAGCCCGTGCGGACAGGATAATTGTAGCCTCAAATTCTATTTCAAACTTCATTAAGTTTCAAAGCAGGATTTGTCACTTTGACCAGCAAGCACAAGAAGGAGGTCTAAGAAAAAAACTGGAAAAAGAAAAACAATTACAACACATGGGGCTGTGTCAATATATAATGAACTTTTCCAGTCCACCCTCTATTGAAAGATATAAGCAAGTATGTTTGTAAAGGGAAAGGATGAGGCGGACCACATTTTGGTGCTGCTTCCCTTCATTGCAACACAGAGGATGCTTCGATATTATAATAGGCTACTCTCAGGTCCAGAGAGGGGAACAGTGTGCATGTAAAGGTAAACTGAGCCTGCTTAATTCCAATTCAATTTGAGCACTAATTCCAAATCCTAATTGCTTTTTCCACCAAAACTGCTGGACCAGAAAATTTGTCGCCGTTGGTCGTTTTGCACATGCAACTTCTGATCACCTGCAAAGTCTCTCCTGTCTAAATTCCAATCAGCCTGAGTCAACATCTGCTTCCAAATGAGATAGAAGATGAAGAAGAAAGTGGATATAAAGAGTTAGAAAGAAGGGACTGGAAGATATTTTCCAAAACAAAAATAAAAGGAAAAAATGCACAGAAAGTGAAGAAAAGTCATTGTGAGGAGAGGGCTTATAAGGACCATTAAAAGGAGAAGTGCAAAGGGAAGTCATGGAGTGAGAGGGCATGGGAACGAGTGCATGAGTGGATAATGCCTCTCATCATTGGAGAGAAGATAAAAGGTTTATCTCGCAGGGGAAAGAGTGACCATGTTCCAATGAATAAAAAGAAAAAGAAGTAGAGGTTGGGAGGTTAGAAAAAGGTAAAAGGGAAGGTTAAAACCCAACAAATCTTTTTGAAAGTGATAAGAAGGACATCAGGATTTCTCAGGCCTAGTTGCACCAGAAAATGAACCAGAAACCACTGGTTCATTTTTAAATAAGGAAACTTTTGCACTTAATAGTCTTTACTTAGTCCTTTTTAAAAGCTAACTTTTCTTTTTTGCAACAGGTGCAACCAGCAAGCCGGAACATGCTATCACCATCTAATTTAAGTATTTATGCAACCATAACCTTTTTACTTCAGCAGCTTTGGTTTCAGGTTTTGTGAGAACCGATCGTTATATTGTGTTTAAAGCACATCTGATATATTTTGTGCTTTTGTCACACTCGATTTTGGACATTTTTTCCTTCCTTTTAACACCTTGAATTGCTCTATTTCTCACTCACTGGGTGTATGTGCAATATATCATGTCTAGTAACAGGGTCTTATAATAAAATGTGTACGTAGAAATAAAAATGGAACAAAAAGAAAGAGTAAAACAAAGAAATATTATGTATTTCCCCAAAAGGTTTGCTACAATCCATTTGGAAAACCTTTGTTTACAACCAGAATGAGAAGCTAGCATTCAATTTATAAAGTCCTAGTAAATAACAGGGCTCCCTTATTATTCCAGTGGTTTCCTCTACAACAAGGTGAATGCGAGAATAGTATTTCTTTTTCTATGAATGATCTGTGAAGAATATCAAGTGAATGGATTACATATTGATACCAAAGAATGGGTACAGAAGTTTACTCTGACAGAATGGGAACATTAGCTGAAAGAACCACACATTGCAACCAAATTATGCAGAATAACCTTTAGTAAGATTAAGGTTATACAGCAGGTACAGATCCTGCCAGCTAAGAACAATGCACTGAGACTATGATACGCACAAGGTCACCAACAGTAAGCAATAACAAATTGGAGGAATCTTGTCTGGTGCAAGAAGCATGCCATTCTGTGGCAACATTAAGATGTAGTGTTGGACTTTCTAAACACAATTAAAGCATGGATCCATACAGCCTTGTGTCAATATTTGCAGCTGCTTCTAGTGGTTTACTTGTCTGGAAAAAATGTTTCTGCACATTTTGATCCAATCGCTTTAGATCCAATCAAACTTTGTTTAAACGCTTGAGCCTATAAAAATTATGGTTGGACATGTCCTGGACCTGTCTATCAATACAGTGTACCCATACTCTTACTACTAATATTAGTCAAAAAATGTTTTCTTGATTATAACTATGAGTTAATAGTGCTGCTTTGGCTGATCAAAAACCAAACAAAAAAACCCAGATCTCTCACTAAACCACTTTTGAGATGTAGTTGAACTGGACACCACGGGTCAGCAGAAGAGAAGTCTGCAGCAACTGCCTAATAGCCTCATGCAATTTTGGATAAATCTTTTTTTTCACTTGTTGCCCATAGACTGCTGAAGATAGGCACCAGCCCCACTGTGACCCTGACAGATAAGTGGAAGGAAGGATGGATGAAGACACAACTGTCTCTTTGTCACAGTCTTGGTTCTGTTATGTTTTCTTTTCATTTATTTGTTGCCCTCTGCTGCCCTCTTGTGTTCTCCTTTTTCCCTAGCTCTTTTCCTGTTCTGCTCTGTTCACACCTGCTCCCAATCTGCTTGTTAGTCCTCTCTTTGTTCAGTCTCTCATAAATACTCTCTCTGTGCAATTCTTCAGTGCTGGTTCCTTGTCTAACTTCCTCTAACTCCGTCTCTATCAGTCTTCCTCGTCGTGATAGTTTTCCCCTGATGTCTTCTTGGTTTCTGTTTAGTTTGGACTTCTTTCATGTTTTGATTTTTGGATTCCTGCCTCAATTGTTTGTTTACACTTCATTAAATCATCAAGAAACTCACCTCTGCCTCCCTGCCTCTGCATTTGGGTCCACAAACCTCAACCCAATCCTGACACTCTTTATATTCAAACAAAACAAAACCATAAGTTAGTTTAGAAATCAGTGCAGATCCATGGTCAGCACGAATGATTGTCTAGTAATCTGAGTTCAAAGTCTATTGCTGTAATTGCCAAAAGGTGATTAATGAACATAAAAGAGAATAATTTACATTTTCATGCGTGTTTTTTTTTTTTTTGGTTGTGACTGCCTTCCTCTATACTAAAGTCTCGGGATGACAAAAGGCTTCACTTTGATTCATTGATTGCCACTGACTGCTCCCTAAATCATTTCCTTAGCACAGCCAGTGATAGAGCCAAGTGACTGAGAACTAGCAAGGCAGAGAAATGTAGAGACAGAGATGGAATTGGTTCAAAAGTCAGCTATGAAAACTGCAGCGTGCACTCACTTTGGATTCACTCCGGATGACAACATTATTATTTATTGCAATAATTTCTGGGACAATTTATCATCCAATGAAATTTTTCATTTTGACAGGCTTAGGTGGTCATTTTTAAAACTTTTACTACTACGTTGTGTATCCCTTTTTCTCCATAGGACCACGATATCTCACAGAATACACACTATTTTGTCTTTATTACAAAACAATGTTAACTTAATCTTGCTGGATTCAGGTAATTAGCAGTTACTGTACCAAAAAAACAAAAACAAAATGGTGGGGTACTGTAGTTGTTTCCTCTACAGTAAGTCATTTCAAGCCTCCATCTCCAATTTAACCAAATTATGTGTTTTTTCACCCAGTTAGGTCAATCCGCCATTGATAGAGCATAGGTCTTTTCCACAAAGGTCCTCTTAAGGATCTCCCCAGTGATTTTACACAAGGGGATCGAACAACTTGTCATGCTAATATCTTTTTCAATACATACTTTAAATATGTTTAGGTAATATTTTTGACTGACAAAGCAGGAAAAATAAGTCCACTGCATGAGACCTTTATCACAACAGGGGGATGAGATCTTAGTTTCTAATTCTTACATTCCCTCACGAGTGAGTGTTCCTGCATTTATGTCTCTGTATTTCAACATGCGTGGCTCTCAGGCTCCCTGGTGACAGCCATGCACTGTTAGATCCTATTGTATGTTCACCAAGCAGAATATTTCATAGAGTATTCTCCTCACTGAGCTCTGTTCTCATATGGTACATGGTTTCTCTCTCGCTTTTCTGCTCATTACCTGGTATTTGCTATAGCTCAAGTCCTCTGCCACCAACCAAGCTTCATCTACAGTTTCTATACACTTAATTTGCACTATACAGCAAATATACAAAAAAAAACAAAACATTGAAATTGTTGCTTAATCAATGTTATGAAATCAGGTTTTGGGTTTTATAAAAATAGAAAATAAATAAAAACAACAAAAAATGAAACAAAACAAGAAATCTACAGTAGTGTAGTGTCAATGAATAGATATATCATGATTCAGAATGACTTATTCTCAACTTCCCTTAAGTTAGAATGAGGATGAAATACCCATCAACATTTCTGTTTGTGGGTATGAAAAAAAAATGTTATGGGTAACTGCAGGCTGCAGAGGCTCATAGACGCACATATACTGCCTGAATCTCAACGAGGTGCTGTCAGAGTGGATGAACCGGCTCCTGACAGGAGGCTGGTTCAAAAACGGGAGGAAAAAAAAAAAACAGCCAACATTATACCCAGAATCTGTTAAAGGCTCAGGGGCATCAGACTATTTACAGCTAGCTGCCATCTCCACTGGCAGGGAAACGTGACTTGTCAGAGAATAAGCTAGATGTAAAATATCAAATTAACCTGGACAATTCAAGGATTTTTGGAGGACTGAAAAAAAAAATAAATAGGACACAAGTAGGTTGCATTAAGAAATAAGCATAATTTTTGTTTAAACAAGTGGAGAAGAGAACCAGAAATGAGTCTAACCAGATTAGGGAAACTCATTTCACCCTGATAAACAGTTTTTTTTGTGGCACAGGAACAGAGTTTAGAGCTATTTTCTTTTCAGAATACTAACCCCAGCAAGTTGACACCACTAAATATAGCTGCTCACATGAGATGTTAAACGTTACCCATAAATGAATCCTGAGTGACCACTTGTTATTGCACCTCAGCGGCGTGTTCAGCATGCAAATAAACACCCAGCCCATGTCACACAGCCAGCTGTCAGCTGAGCAACAAAGTGCTTGTGACAACAGCGACATGATCAATAGTCTTTAGCAGGAAGACATTTCGTAATGGTTTTGCATTTCATTGGCATTCACTGGGAAGGTTTTAAGCTAAAAGCTTTATGGTATTTCAGTTTATTGTCACTACCTGTCTGCAGACAAAACCCCATGAAATCAGTGTTTATTGATTAAAAGTTTCTATTATGAATCAGACTCTTCAGACTGAGTTGAATAATATAAAAACAAAATACTGAACATACAGAGAGACACATCAAATATAAATCTAAGGTCATTTGTAAGATAACTCCTCTGCTAAACACATCTTGACAGGGGTACCAGCAACTTTGACTCTAGGCTTTTTGTAGTTTGCCAGCAAGATGGACACATGCTGCTCATTTCCTTTTCAATCAAATCATCAAAATTGCATGCTTTCCCGCTGCTGTGCAAAGAAAAGTGTAATTCCATTTTGAGAAAGGGTATGAAGTATTTGACAACTGAAGCTCCGTGAAGGTTAGAAAATTTTGCATACAAATAAAAGGAGTGCAAAAAGAAATTTGGTTCAAATCTTGAAGGTTTAGACCTTCCTATGTCGAGTTTGCACTTTCCTCCCATCCCTGGATGTGCATTTCATTCTGTGCCCTGGCTTCCTCCCACATAACTTTCTAGCTAAGGTTACCTAGTGATTCATAATTGACTTTAGGAGTGAGTGCACATGTTTTTTTTCCTCTGTGTTTTGGATTCTTGTCTGACTACAGCTGGGATAGGCTTTTCACACAGGATTGCCTGGTCAGCTCACTGTCTGTAAAAAACAGGATGAAGTATTGTTTTGGCCTTGGTGCTGGCAGCTGTGGTATCACCTATTTTCTTCCCATCAGTGCGCAGCCCACATAGTGCCAGCTATAGAAGGTAATAATCATGTCCTATTCTGTGTCAACAACTCAGTACTTAGTGTTGTGTTTGTGAGAGAAGAAGACAAGATGGTGAAATTTTGATTCGGTTCACAGGGCTTGACATTATCTTGTAACAAAAACCAACATTTCTGGATCTTTATCAGAAAAAAATACACATTTGTTTTATTACAAATTATTACATATACTTTCTATATGTTACATTACCTACAAAAATGTGTCTAAGAGAATTCTGATCAATGCACAGCTAATTTTTCAAAGCAGCAAACGCCAACTACTTTTTTTCGAAAAAAGCTTTGGTAAAAACTTTGCTGCTTGTGTATTGTAATGATAAATAAAGAGGTGATCCTTCAACACTGAATGTCTTGCTGAGATGCAGTGATTTCTTTCATATCACATTTATGACTAGAATTTTCAGAGCTCTATACTTTTTGGAAAATGTCTAAATTGCACAAAGAAAAGCTTTCTACATATAGGTTATTTTTTTCTGCAGTGATCGGATTTAAAGCTGAAACCTGCAAACTAAAAACAAGAGAGGAAAAAAGGGCAGGTGGGTGTATACAACTTGTCTTAAAGAAGTCTCAAAATTTACATCCAAATATTTTTTTTTTTCATTTTTTGTTTTGCACACTGATTCAGACTTTGAAAATAACAAAAATAATTAATTTTCTTTTTCAGACTGTAAAGGAACTTGTGTTGTAGAAAAGACCTTTGATTGTCCTAAATATTTCAATATGATTTTTGCTTAGTATGGTACATTTATCAAGCAAAGTTTATTTTTGATTCAAGTACTTCGTCTGCAGCACTTTACAGACATTTGGCTGTAAAAATTCGAAGTTCTCTACTGATTTCTGTATCAGTGTTAGAATATATCTATATATTTTCACCCAGAATATATATACTGTATGAAGGAATGTTGAATGTTCCATTCTATTTACTATATTATCTTAAATTATGCAATAGCAGTACACAGACCATACAACATTAAGAAGTAGTGTTTTAGAAGTTACTTTTCGTTAAGGATTAAAAATGCACCTAAACCACTGCTTCAGCATTCTTTTTTTTTTTTTTTTTAGGTACTTCTAGCTTGCCCCATAGATCTCTGGTTATTCAGAGCAGTGGAGGTTGAATTATTTTTTTTTTTTTCCACTTTAAACCACATACTTGCTCAATGGCTGCAAATGCAACTAATATTATAGACTGAATCTGAATGCAGATGAGAACAACTAGAATTGAATTGGTATTTATGTGATTGATCTTAAGCTTATCCAATTTTATGACTTGGCTAGTTATATGCATTCATAAATAAAATCCTTTTTTTAATCGGTGAATATGTTGAGATAGCATTTATTGTGAATTTGTGTGATGCAAACAAACTGGGAAGAATTAAATAGACAGTAAGTCAGGGAGTTAGCATGAATTATTTAGAAAACATCCCTGTGCTTCCACCTCTGCTGTTTACGCCCATCACTTCATCTCCCCGCGCCAGGAGCGATCTTTAATTAACCCTTTCCCCCAGGCCAGACTGAGATAAAAAAATGTCTGCTAAATCTGTCTGAAACTGTTGGGAGAGAGAGAGGGAGAGGCAGAGATGCACTCTCTCTGCACCCCCTCTTGAGAGGGTAAAACGATGCAAAGAAGAGAGCCCTTAGCTGCTGGTTTTGATCGCTTGCTCTCATTTTAGAGCACTCTTTTGAGGAGTATTGTCCATCAAAGGGAGAAACCTTCTGTAAGATCTGGGTTAAAAGATGAAGGTAAGGAGAATGATAGAACAACACAGCATAGAAGTTCTGAATTCAAACAAAGCATATCTCTGAAGAAGCTCCACCATCTGTCTCCTTTGAGGCAACATCACACAACAGACATACTGAACCCTTGCATAAAGATAAAGATTTAAGACAAATTTTCGTGACATTATATGACAGAGTGCTTTATTTTATAGTATGCTAGTTAAGCTTGTAGTCCAATCAATCAGGAGAACCAGATTCCTGTTTGTTACCTTGACATCTTTACAAACATAATCGTCTTAGTTTAAGATGAATTCCTTATTTATCCCTTATTAGAAATATGTTTTTTGCTTGTAATACAGTAAAAACTACATTTTTATTATGTTCATTTGCTGCTTAGCAGTGGCCCAACCGCAACAGATAAAAAATTGAGGACTTTTAAACTGGTCCTGCTTGATGGTTTAATCCCATCTCTCCCTGTGGAACATCTGTTCATGTTGATAAGGGTGATCTCCTGGATGTTTTCCCCTTTGATGGCGTTCTCACAGTGCTGGATATGAGAATGGGTTGTAATGCTTTAGAAAACCTTTGATATCTTGGTGTTTAGATGCTGCAATTGATACCAATATGGCATAACATATTTAGTGGTTTTGGCATTTATATACAGTACAAAAAAAGGAATGATCTGGATTTTTTATTTTTCATTCAGAATAGAGGGAATACGTTGTCATCTTTCACCTAACACTTTCAACATTTAACATTTCAAACAAACAAGACAAAGAAAATTAATAGTAATTTATTATTTTCAAATTATCTTTGAGATTACAAACTTCCAACATATGTTGACACTGAACATGGTGGCTAAGGTATTGCTTTTCTTTTAGATTAGAAAGACTGAACAATAAGAGGAGAAACAATCGGTTTTAGAAATATGAAAATTATAAAAATTTACGAATTTTCTAAATCCACTTTTGTGGGGGGGTTTTTGTACAAAAAGTGGGCAAATGCAAAGCGGGTATCTGTGATATTTCTATAAACTACAGAAATCTTGCAATGAAATTTCCTCTTTGTAAAGAGTTTTTATAAAACAGTATAAACTGTAATTTTTTGTTATTCAAATGACTGCTGTGGAACATCAGCTGATGAATTCAGATTAGAGATTATGTATAGATGTGTGGTTGCATTTGACCTCTCATTATTTTTTGTGTGACAATTATTAGTTTAACACAGTTGTCTAAGTTAAAAAAAATACTTTTTTCATTGATTTTGCATTTTTATTTTTGCTGATTTTTTATATTACTTGCAATAAATACTTATAAAAATATTTGAATTAGTTTGATAACACATTTTCATATTGGCCATTTTATTTGTAAAGCAATTATTGTTTTCTAGTTTTCCCACCATTAAAAGCACCCATGTTAACTGAGTTAGAAGCTCTATAGAGTTAGCATATGTTTGCATGTGTCTTACTGCATATGCCTCACCTCTTACTATTAAATTCTGGGTTCGACTCTAGCCACTGGTGACTCTAAGCAGGATCATTTGAGCAAAGAAAACAAGAGAGTGGGAAGTGTTTAGAAGAATGATTGGATTGAATATTTCTTCATGTAAATTATTAAAATATGCAAGGATATGAAGAGAAGTTTGGCAGGTCCTAATGTCTGACTGTTTAAGTATTAAAGTATTAAGAGTTATTATCCTAAAGCAGATGTAACTACAAGGGAGAGGAAGCACTCCAATACAAGCTTGCATTTGGACACAACTTAAAACTGTACTAAACAAAAAAGAAGCATAATGAAACAGAAGTTAGCCTTCTGGCCACACCTTCAATTGATGTAAAAATGCATTTGAGTCAGACAAATCATAATAGTTTAACTTTTGTTTGTAAATTCTCAGAGCAAATTTTATAAAAACTACAACTTATGTAGTAATGAATAATTCATTGATTTTCCAACAAAGTCATTAAAAAACCTTGTGTAATGTTTGTGCTTGTTGGTGAGTAATTATGCGTTGGAGATTAATTAATATTCTTTGAAGCTTCCGTGCTGTTTAAAACTGCTGCAGGCATTAGGATATGTAGTGGGAGATAATTGTGTCCAGCAGCATTGCGTTCCAGTAGCATTGCTGTAAAAGCATCAGCAGGTTGCCAGGATTTAGAGAAAGCCTTTTGCCCAAGGAAAGACTGGAGAGGTTTCATGTTGTTTTAAGTCTTGCTGAACACAAGTCTGTAAAGCTCAGAGGTGATCTTATGAAGCTTTGTTACAGAAAATACGAAAGCTTTTAAAAAATAAAGTCATAATAATAAGGGCGACTAGGAAACAACAATGGAAAAAAACGGCATAAAAAAGAAGTATAAAAATTGACGACTATGGACTAAAAAATAGGTAGGGTGCTATGGGAGTGATCAAATCAAGTATCAGAATGAAACTTAATAGTTATTCATTTCTGAATAAGATGTCTTATTCAGAAATGAATAACTTAATTCATCAATAAGATGTCTAAAGTCAACAATCTGAACCCATCTAGACATTAGGGTTTGATTCTCCTTTATTGTTTTATTTATTTAAGTAATTAACTATCAGATTTTAAGCTGGCAGACAATAAGTTATTTCACCCGTGGCTAATAAATGATAAATAGAATTTTCATAAATGAGAACAAACCGATAAGATCTTTTGCAGTTTGTAAGCTAATTTAAAGTTGTCTCATAAAGGGAGCACATGTCAGACTGCCAGTGAAAGGTCAAGCGGTTCAATGTGGCTTTATTTGGCAATATTTCACCAATGAGGTGATGACAGAACAAGAAATTAATTAGTTACATTTCAAAAACATTTACAGCATTAAAATTCAAATAGGCATCTGATCATAGACCACTTTGGACCAGCAGAATAAGATGTCATGGACTCACTTAAAACAACAATGCCACATTAAATCCTACATCAGAGAATAGAAATAAGTCTGATCAGGTAAGTACCATATCTGCAGGTGTCAAAAGTACTCACAATCTTTACTTGGAGCTCTAGTGAAGGATTTTCTTTTTCGAGGTGGATCACCAAATAAGTGGTCCTTCTAATTGTCAGTCATTCTGGTGACATGTTTATGTAAGGCTCTCCTACATGCTCATCCCATTAGCTATCTTGTTCTGCACAGGCGTATGTATGTGGTGAGCTATGGTTTTAGTCACTGAAGCTCACCTTTCTCACCGTGATTTTTTGCAATTTGGCCGAGGGTCCTAAAAGAAAATGTGTCAACGAAGTGTATGAGAAGAAGAGAAAGGCCTCAGAAGAGGCAGATTTATCTCGGAATGCTTTGCGCAGAAAGCTTTCCTTGCAAAGCATTATGGGATTTGCTGTCACAGCAGCCCGCTTTCGCCATAGGCTGTCGCTACCCAACAACGACGAATAATAAGAAAGAGGACACAGGGACCATGCAGTGGAGGAGCAGTAACCTGACCAACAGGGGGCAAAAAGCAGTGATCATATGTCCGAACATAAGTTAACTGAGTTTGCTATAAAGTCCACTATATTGTCCCCGCTACATATAATGATTGAGGGATTTAGGGGTTAGAACGGACGTTTTAAGACTGTTAGCTTGTATGAGCTATGAGAACAGCAACTTTTAAACAGAGTGTGCATGAAGAGAAATGGGCTCCTGCATGCTCTTCCATGCATTCAATAGGCATTCCCTCTCAGAAGTGGGTACAGGGTTGTGCATGTGCATTTTTTTTTAAAGTGGAGAGGGCTGGTATTTAAAAAAAATTGGGAGAATCCTCCCCAATACCTTCAAGTAAAAGTACAGATAAAACTAGTAAAAGTAAAAATTTAACTTCTTTACTTAGGTAAAGTTAAGAAAAACCTACAGGTTTTACATCATACTTAAGTAAAAATATTAAAGTTTTACATAAACTGATACAAAATAACTTAGAAACTTTTTATCAGAAACAGTTATATAGACAAAGAAGAAGTTAATTTTCATATTCTGCTCACTGTTAAGAGACCTCAAGTCAAGAAGTCTCGTGTAAATGTGCCCTTCTGATGATCAGCCAGAAGCTTTAGTAGACAGCAGGAAGGCTAAAGGCTGGGTCACACCATTTGCTTCCATCTCTGGAATGCTCTTATTTCATTTTTGTATTGTTACACTGATTTGATTGCAGTACATCTAGAAGGGCTCATTCTACACATACAGTGAAGAAAAACCCCAGGCTGTGTAGGGCTGTCAATCAAAATACAAAAAAATGCCCTATTCAATGACCGCCTTGCGCACCAAGCTCTTACAATAGAACAGGTACAAGTATCTTAATGCAAACAAAAAATTAATGGAAAATATCTTTGAAGAAATGAAAATGCATATAAAACCAAGAATGGAACGTTTTATAACTGCATGAAAAAACAAAAACTGCATAAGGGCAGGTAAAAGGTGATTGTCCGAGAGATATGTAAAGGTTTCCAAATTCTTTTCTTTCATAAAGAGAGGAGAATAGAGCCACACATGTTTGTTCTTTATGATGTCTAAACATCCTTGATGTTCCAAATCTTTACTTTTGTTTAGGCTCTAGAAGATTGCTATTTCACATTCTCTATTTTTCTTCTAATCATGAACTCCTGTAAAGTATAATTTTTTATTGAAATGCTTTATTGATTATGTATGTCCTAGTCTGACTCACTTGCTCTATATGCAGTGTGCTTCCAAATGGGGCAAACCAGGCTGGTTTATGTCATGATTCAAAGATTTTACCTTGCATTTCACCAAAGTGGACGTGTTTCACTTTGCCTCTGTCTCTTCTTGTCAGACTCATTGCATTGCTGCCAAATTGCTCCATATGTCTAACCAAATAGTTCAGGCATCTATCTTGGTCGGAGCTACAAATGCACATTTGCAGAGGAACGTACTGTATGTAGTCTGACCAGCAACATGCAATTTTAATAAGCTCAATGTAATAAGATCTGATTAACTGGATTACAGAAATTTACTTTCATTTATGTTTATTATATGCAATTCATGTATACATTTTCAATTTGGAAAAGTATTCTTTTGAAAGACTTAGACAAGGGGTATGTAATAATCACAATCCAGAAAATTCAGAGAATGACTTATTTTACAGTTAGTGGTGCTAGCAGAACAATTCACTGGCAAAAATTTATTTTGTTGAATTGTAACACCTTTAAAGTACCTGTCCTGCTCTTTATGCAATCCCAGTCTGACTGGTGCTTATGAACTGGGATCAACAGTGCAGAAAGATGTTGGTAAGTTACTTCAGAGGTGGATAAACCAGGCCCAGAATGTAAAATGCCTGTACAGATATCAGTTCCAACCATTTGCATTTCCAGCCACAACCCAGGCTGGGAGCTAATAATCTGATTAAGTGAACTGGATGAAAAAAACTAGGCGGAGTTTCTACTTTCTAGACCCTAATTCTCCACCTCTGGTTACTTAAGATGTGTAATTTTATTTTCTTTTTTCCCATATCAGGATAATCAGACTATCTGGGAAATACATTTCAATTTCCTATGAATGTCCCTATGTGGGCAGATTAATACAAAGTAAGTTTGCTGTCAGAATCATAAATCAAGCATTCTGAGAAGATGTTTTGGGTAAGATTATGTATTGTGAAAATGTTTTTCTTCTGACTATTGCACCAAGATTTGACACCTAGGAAAGCTGACATAATTTACAGCAGTAACTTTACTGTTTCTCTGAAGTCTCTTCCTCATCATTTCCTCTGTTTCTACTGTCTCTACATCAGTTTTAACACCTATGAAGCAGGCAAGAATGTAAATGTATTTAGAAAATGATCATTACAATAATTATTATCAATTTGCACTCTGTAATAACTTCCTTAAGATATGGGTGAAGCTAACACTATAGCTGACGCTGCCAATGGTTTATTCATGTTCAAGTAAAATATGTGGATATGAAGATGTTGGTTTTGAATGTTGAATATTCAATTAAAACATTAAGACAGAATCAGAAGAGCTAAAACTTTATCTTAGAATTTCTAATATGATGGTGGACTGGTTAAAAAAATTAAACCAGACTTGACTGTTATAACCTTAGTAAGAATTAAATTCTTCTGGTCTTGGTTGGATCTTGCCTAAAGTTATGATTTGGAAATTATGCTCTTTCAAAAAAGATTTAGAAAGAGTCAAAGTCATATTTGAGGTTAATAATGTACTTCAACACGGATTTGTATCTCAGATGTGGCCGTGTTCTTAAACTGCAGGGAAGGAATCAGAGCCGTAGGGTATAAAAAGCAGGTTCAGCAAAAACGTGAGCCAATTAACTCCAGGTATAAACTAGGCACATGTTAGATGAGTAAAATCTTAAGGCTTAAATAGCCCAGGAAAGAAAAAAAAACATAAAAAGAATCTCCTTGAAACCCAGTTGGAGATGAATCACAAAAGCTTCTTGTTTTCTTTAACTAAAAAGGCAATTAGGCAAACACATTGTCTTTTAAAAAAATTTAAATTCAGCAATTCAGGGAACAATGGCTCAGTAAAAATAGAGACAAAAAGGGCTGAACTCGTCACTTACGCTATTCTCTTTTTGACACCACACTCATAACACCTAACAGAGTGTGCTCCACAAACAAATAGTACATGGCACAGACGGCTCAATGAAAGGGAAGGGCAATTACTCTGCTCATAGAGGGATGCGTTTCTTGTTAATAAGAACCACAGATTTCATTCTGTTGGATACAAAACTGTTTTGTCGTTGTCTGCTCTCGTTTTAAAGCACGCAGAGAGCCTCAGATTGAAAAACAAAGGAAGAAGCTTTTGGAATGTCTGGTTGCCCCAGCTAATTAGGAGCTCTGTAGATAGACCCACGCTCCACCGAGTAGAAGACAAGAACACACAACCCCATACTTGTTCATCCATGCACACACTTCCACAACAAGCCTTCCTATATTGTTTACAAATCCCCCTGAGATTAAACTTCGCAGCAGAACAATATCTGATTGCTATGAAGACAAACATGGGTCCTTGGGGTCTGATTGCTACAACATGGGCTCTTCCTGTCAAGACGTGAGAAATACTTGAACATTCAGCTCATGTCTCTGGTCTTGAGCTGACCACAAACTCTGCTGCCTAGCAGTTCAGGGAGAAGAGTCTGCATGTCTCCATGGTCCGCAGATTCTGATAATGATGCATGCAGCCAGGACCGGCATGCAAACATCTCAGGAAGTCAGCTGTTTGTGAAATTACTCAAATCCTCATGCCTGGTTTTCTAAAGGAATGATATGACAACATTTGATTGGGGAGATTAATAGGCAGGATCCTTGAGTGATAAGAGTTCAGGCATTAAAGCAACTCAAAACATTTTTCTTCCTGCAATTTGTGATATTAATTAAATATAAGTAATCCATTAAAACCTTTTAGTAACTCATAAATCACCCAATAGTCTGCTCCAGCTGGATTATTGCATTAGTAATCCTCAGCAGAGAACAGCTTGAAACCACACAGAAGTATTAGTTGAAGTGATTATTTTTTTATGAATTAATTAAAATTGATTTTAATTTTAAGCCATTACCTTCTAGGATTTAAAGGTATTTCATGGCTCTGTGCGACTCCGACAACTACAAATAAAGTTGAGTCTGGGTACACCGAGTTCTGTGTGTAAAAACAGCAGTACCTCCTGTTCTGTGTCTGATGGCACAGCGTTATGTGCTGTTGTTGAGCATGTGCTTTGTTCTGAGAAACTCAATAAAATGGAGGAAATATCATTTATTTCATATAGATTTCTTGCAGTGTGATTGAATCAGGACTTTTCTCGCTTTGATTTTTGCTGGATTAAAAACTATAGGAGCACACAAGCTGCATGATTAAATTGTTCGCTATTATAAAAATGTTATATAAAAAGACTGTTTATGCTTATCATATTAAGGTGCATAAAAACATATACAAGCTTTAAGTTTGTTTTTTTCATTGAATTTTTTAAGGGAGCCTTTTTTCAGATTGTCAATCTGTTCATTTTGCACATAATGTAGATGTATGAAAACTTTTATCTCTTTAGGACAGTTTTTTTAGTTTCATCATGTCTTAATTTGTGTTGACCATTGCTGACTGTCTAAGAGTCTTTTTAAAGGAGCATTACAGTAGTTCAGTGTGAGTTTGGGAGTTGGGAGTCCTCTCTGCTTTGTTTTGGTTGTCGCTCTTCAAAGTTTCATTACATAAGGTTTTAATTTAATTCCAAATATAAATAAAATCCATGTGCACAAGCATGAAACTGTATTGTATTTTTTTCAAAACATATGGTTATGAAACCGACAGGTCTGTATTCAGTTTTTTTGGTATAAAGTTGTATATCGTACAGACCGACAGTAATTAATTTAATCTCAATATATGATTATGTTATAAAAATCGGTTTATTTTTCTGGTAACACTACTTCTCCTTAGAGAGCACAGTAAAAAAAAAAAAACACACCAAAAAAGTGTGTTTTTTATGGTTTTAATAAATAAGATTAAAGTTTGAGCTTCTTTTTTCATTATTTGGCTGAAAAATCGAAGAGAAAAATAGAACATTGGTTCTGTTTTGATATATAATATAAAAGCAAAATCTCTGTGCTTCTGAGGTATTTGAAATTACCATTTTTGTTTTCTATGATCCATCTTTTTTTTTTTATTCCCAGAGGCGCATTTGTTCTGCACTTCTTTTCTCTAACAAGAATTAACTATACTAATAGAGCTTATTTTGGAATAGGGAATATACTACACTGTTTGCCAGTTTGCTGTGTCCAAAAACAGAGAGCGTGCAACCCTTGTAAATAGAAAACAACATCATGAGCATAATGCACATTCCTAAATACACATTAAAGACTAGTTTAGAATTAAATATAAGTTTAAGTTAAATATTATACTGTACAAGGTGACACATAGGTTTCCTGTGAGACCTAAGAGCAGATATAACAGCTGCTTCTCCAACAGCGCAGAGTATCGAGGAACTTTTTCCCTTTTGTCCCTTTCCTGCCAATACCCTGACTATACAGTGACATAGCTGGCATATGTGCAGTTTATTTGAATACTGTTATGGAATCTGGAGATGTCTGTAGGCCACATGTGATTACATATTCTCATGGTTGTTAGCTGTAAAAATAGAAACATATATGCTCCTTAATGAAAACAGTTTAAATATTTAATATACCCTCCTGTCTCTCGGTAGGGGAATAGAATTTCTCCCTTCTCAGACAATTCATTATGTCAGTGTCAGTTTTTCAGACCCACTCCTCATGTCAGTCCTGTTTCTCATACTTCTGATGTCTGAAAGTCAGTTTGGTCTTACCATGTTTTTACCTGCTTACATCCAGGTCATAATCTACAGGTAATGTAAATGTTCCGTGATTTTGCTTTGCATTCATTTATGAGGAAGGACTTCATTGCATCTTTGGAGTTAAAATTAAATCTTTTAAATGAGTTTAAAATGTTACTGTGTTATTGTTCACAAATGTAAGAAAAGTTCTCTTTACACATTTTGAAAGTATGATAAATTTGTGTTTCTGGGTGCAGAGCACTGATGGTTTTAATAACATACATTTCACACATTTTTCTAAAAGAGAAATTCTATGTGTACAGAAGAAACAACACCTACTAGAGTCTTAAAATATCTTTGTGGTCAAATTGGGTGTCTACTTTTAAATGACAACAAATAGGCCTATCTTTAATTTCTCTGAACCAGAAACATATTTTTTTAATATTCAAAACTAGACAAGCCGAACATTAAATAGAAAAGCGCCCAGAGCTGCAGTGAAATGGTTTGGGTAAAATCATATATATCCGTTAAAGTCCACCTGGTCATGACCAGATGAAAATCCTATTAGGAATCTCTGTCAAGACTTAAGAAGAATCGATTTTATATTTGTTTTATGTGAGTAAGGATTAGTCTATAGAGCCTATAGATGTGCCAAATTGGTACAGTGTGACATAATCCAAAGGACTTGTGGTGAATCAACACAGGACAGATTATTAATGGGTGAATTTAAAAAAAACAACTGACTTTCTAGATTTTTTCTATGAATGATTATTCCTGATTCCTGATTAGTCCAGCTGATGGTCAAGTTGCTTGAAATAAGTTGATCTATGAGTGATGCAACCTTGTTTTGGTGATTTGACCTATGGGAACGGATGTATTGCCACGCAGAGCTTTTGTCCCTCTTACCTGGTTTGGACCCTTCAGCCACTGAGCCATTATAAACCTGGTTTTGGAACTCGGGTCTGTTGTCATTCATGTCGATCACATAAATGTACAGATCTATTGGGTTCTCCACCTGGTTCCCGTTCATGTCCACCGCATGAGCCCGCAGCTGTAAACGTATACAAACAAAAAGAAGAAAGGGATTCATTAGCATTTAGAGCAAAGCAGATGTTTCAGTGAATATTCTGAAAGTGGCCCAACCATCTTTTCTTCCTTGACTGATGCTAGACTCAGTAGACTCCGGACTGGAACAAATTCAATACTAAATGCAACCTTGACTTTGTTAATTGGCATCTACATTCAGCTGGCAAACATCCAACTTCATGGCCGCCACTGGGGCACAAGGATGCAGTTGGTAACTTGGCATGGGGAGCATTGACACAGAGGGGGCATAATAGTGAAGCCTTTCAGACACACAAACAACATTTATTCTGTTGTTTGCACAGCCTGAAGCCTAAAAAAACATCAGAGAGGTGTTGCTGCTCAAGCTGCGTCTTCTTTTTGTTCAGGGAGAATGTTTGTCTCAGTTTGTTTTGACAAATCCAGCCATTTGGATGGATGTCTCCGTCTGATGAGCCGCTTCTTCACAATACATTGTGTGAGAACAGAGATAAAAAGAGGTTGAGAATGAACAGAAAAGTAAAGCAAACAAGCAAAAGAAAGGAAAGCAGGAAAAATATGTAAGATGGGAAGAAGGAGAGAGCTGCAGAGGCTCTTGGAAGCAAATGAGGAATGGAAATACAAAGAGGCAGGTGGGGGAGTAGGGTGTAAAACAGGGTGGACTGACAAAAGCTATCATCATCTAGACTTGGATGTCTTTTTCTACACCACTGCTGCTGCACATTTTAAACTCACCCCTATTCCTACTAACGATTGCCAAGACGACATAGAGCATAGTAGTAACCCTGAAACCATGCGGCCTCTGTTGCAGGTGATTAACAGGGATGTGTGAAACAGATTTATGCTGCTTCTGCTTCTTTATCATGCTTTAATATTTCTGACCATACACCAAGCTTGCCTTTATCTGACAAAGTGAAGCCAAATGAGGGGAACGGTAAGACTTAATGTTTATGTATTTATTTAGTCAGTTGCATGTCGGCCAACTTATTTAAACACTTAAAGTTATCATTAGTTTAAATATTTGTGTAAGAGAGGAACATTTTCTCCATTCTGCTCCCCTTCATTAAGATGATTTAGGTTACATTGTGTTTGTTCTGTTTTCAGTTTTTTTCAAACAAAAATATTCAGAATTCGGTTTTTGTGATCATAATTTACAAAATTATGATCCAAAATTGTCTAAACTAAACACTGTTTCCATCCTTGTTTACTCCATCAAGAATGATGCATTTGAAAAGGTTGATACAAAAGACAAAAATTTAAAGATTATTCTCAGTTTCGCAAAAGTTTTTTATTTCTGCTTGAGGTGTTTTTTTCATTTTGCAAATATGAGTTCATGCGCTAAATGCAAGATTTAAATGCATTTGCAGAAGTTCTGATGTAGCAAACATTGAACGCACATGGCTGATTAACTGTTACCAGTGTTGTCTTGAGCTGCTCAGTGGAGCAGTGGGTAGCATTGCTGCCTTGCAGCAAGAAGGTTCTGGGTTTGATTCCCAGCCCAGGGTCTTTCTGCATGGAGTTTGCATGTTCTCCCTGAGCATATGTGGGTTCTCTCTGGGCACTCTGGCTTCCTCCCACAGTCCAAAAACATGACTGTTAGGTTAATTGTCTAAAGGTCATTGGCTTTATCTCTAAAAGTGGTTGTTTGCCCTGTGGTGGCCTGGGTGTACCCCGCCTCTCGCCCATTGACAGCTGGAGATAGCGACCCCACTTGGGATTAAGTGTTTTAGAAAATGGAATGGATGGACAGTGTCGTCTTCCTGGACATACATTAGAATTTCATTTCTTTGTCTCCATCGTCTGCTCTGAACCTTCCACATCAAAGCCTTTTGTACCATGTCTCTCCTACTCTCTCTACAGTTTAAATTTTGATCACTGCTGCACTTGAGAAATTCACTGTTGAAAAGCTGTATGTATTGACAATAAAGTTTGTCTAAGTCTGCATGAAACTTTGCTAGTACTAGATGACGTCACCGCTTTTTCTTAGATGTGTGGTCCATGCTAGTTTGCAACCTCTACTTCCTGTTGCATGCCTCATTTTGTCCATTTACTTCAAACCAGCAGATACAACTTATTTACGTTTTCCTTTAACCAACATTTTGAAAAATTCAATTAGTTGGAAACATGGCAAGTAGATTGGCAGATTAACCAAAAGTACTTCAACGGTGCACTGATGACTGATCAATTAGGTCACGAAAGAATCCAGAACAATATACTTTGCCATCCTATTTTGCCTTATTTACAAACCAAGATTCATGGCAGTTCTGACATTCATAGGATGGTTCAAGAATGAAAACCACAGCTCAAACTTAGCCTTTGTCACATTTTTCCAAAAAACACAGGATGTTCCACAAGTCTTTGGGGAAACTGATCACAAGGGAGTGTAAGAATCTGGGGTTATTTTACATTAAGTGTAAATCTAGCAGTATCTTACACAAAGATTGTTATACTGTTGACTAAGCATAGTGGTTGAATTTGGTTGACCCATAGTGCTTTGCTCAAACAAAGAAACTATGACCTCTACTGGAAAACCGTGAAAATGATTTGTCTTTTTACCAATTTATGGTTTTAGATTTATTCTGTTAACATCCACCTCATTTTGGGAGATTCTTGCCTTATTTGCATACCCAAAAGAAGAAGCAAATAACTTAGGAACTGTAAGCCAAAAAAACATGTGTGATACATTATGTCAAAGCTAACACCTTCTAGATTCTGAATATATACATGAACATTGCATCAGTTTAAACATGACTCAAAATAGTTTTTTTTATTCTCGAAAATAGTAGGTTTTATTTGAACAGCAGTAATAAAGACATGCTTGCTTGTTGTGCCTGCTTTCTCATGTTACATTTTGACATGCTGCTATATATTTGTTAATTGTCTCTGGTAATTGAAAAATAACCTTGGTGATTGAATTTTGGAGAATTTAAGTTTTCCAACGATGTCTAACATGTCTATATTGGTTTTACCACTGTAATTTTCATGCATTTTAAGTTATAGTTTTTAAACGCATTAAAACGAGTCGCAGGCGACCCGGTGGGTTTTGAGAGGCTAAGAGTATTTAATATATAATAGGTCAAATTCTCAAAGCATACCTGCTCGAAGAGCAATATAAAACAGAGGATTTGGATAAATGCAGTCAAAGTTTGTGATGTTAAGATGTATGGCTTTAACATCGATTTTAACAGGCCATTTACTGTATATTCGCTCCGACCAAATCAAAACACCTCTGCAAAAAACTAATTTAAAAGACATACCACTTTTTATTAACATTTAAGTTGTTGTCACTAAGGGTGACAAAAACAGTTCCTGATTTTAGGTGGCAAATACTTTCCTTCAAAGTATTCATTCATTCTGAAATACTAAAATATAAAAAGAAAACTCTTTATCAAAAGCACTTTGATTTCTACATTTCAAAGCATCTGATTGTCAATCACAACTTGGCATGGTAAA
Organism: Cyprinodon variegatus; assembly: GCF_000732505.1. Lineage (NCBI taxonomy): Eukaryota > Metazoa > Chordata > Actinopteri > Cyprinodontiformes > Cyprinodontidae > Cyprinodon > Cyprinodon variegatus. The sequence continues at coordinate 465,069 of NW_015151033.1, read as the reverse complement.
CAGAGGAGGACTCCTGTTGAAGCCAAAGCTGATACACTGGCAGCCAAATATTGTATCGGCACACAGTTGAGGCGGATCCACCTGTCACCGTATTTACAGGAAACTGATGAACTGTGGGACAACAAGAAGATTGAACAGTGGCACCTGCCTTTAAAACACTCCTAATCTTGGTCTTTGTGACCGCCTGTCATAGATGTTTGCAAACTCCTACCAAACGCGCGGCCACCTAAGCAGCTCCACAACACATCCAAAAACCAGTTCAGACACATGTTTATGCATATTTACATGCACACTGATGGGCACAGAAGAAGCATGCCTTGGAAGGCGCAAGCATCTGATCAAAAGAGCTCTCTTTAGCCCCTTAATGATCCTCAAGATGCTAGTTTTCCATTGGCTGAAACACAGCAAACAAGCAGGGAGAGGAGACCCAACAAACAAACAAAGCCAATCTGTTTTCTCAGCTGTGAACACCGCATGCTGAGAATGTGTGGCTTCTTCAGTGCATGCATCTGAACGTGTGATAATGATGTGATTTTGTGTTTGTTTTGTCCATTCTGTTCCTGGGTTAGGATCTCAGTATTTATATTCATCTATGTTTTTTTTTTTTTTTTTTTTTTTTTTGAATAACCTTTCTGTGAATACTGTCTGTGCTTTAATGAATTTATTTATGTGGATTGTATGATTTGTGAATAAACAAGGAAAGTAATATTATAGTTAGTAAAGAGGAGTATATGTAAGATATGTGTTACAATATTTGCAAATATAAAATAATATACATGAGAGAAACAAAAAGTTTGACCAGACCGTTTTTGTAGAGTGATTTGTTGTGTACAGTAGATGTGGTATTAAACACAGTGACTTTCAAATAACTTTAAATTATATTGTTAGTTTTCTGAGGAAACACGTTGAGTTTTTACTGTCGTCATCATAATGCTATCACCCAACAGTATATATTGTAACTCGCATTAGAAAATGTGTTATAATTACTGATAGGTGAATTAAAATCATTAATTTTACAATAATGTGTTATTGAAATGATCGTTCATTAAATCTAGGGGTTAAAAGCTGAGGGAAAGAGCCAGTATACTTCCTATCATTAACAGTGTAGTACTATATGGCAATTTAGAGGCTTTTTTGCGATTTTTGTTTTTTGTTATAGTTATTGGGCCTGAATTATAATATTTTCAGCACTGGAAAATTGCACTGATTTTACCTTTTATCTCCTATCCTGTTTCCTCTAACAGGGGGACACATTACCCTTACATTGAAAAGAACCAACAATCCATCCATTCGAAGCAGAACTTAAGCTTTGAAACAAGGACTGTATAATGGTGGGTTTCCCAAACTGGCATTGTCTTTGGAAGAGCTCTGTCTTGCAATGAGCACAGAAACATAATTGTCCATATTATGTTGGGTTTGTAACATTTCAAAGCATTTTTAGTCTTTATTCAATGCATTCTTAGATCCCTGGGAAGGTCTTAAAGATACCTGTCATTCACTTAATATGGTTCTCTATGATAAAGAACACCCTTGAACGGACAACATAATTTTTTTTAAATTCTTTCCAGCATCAAAACGCACATTTTCTTTGCTTCCTGGCTCATACTCAAATCTGTCTTCAACCCTGATCTCTGGGTCAAGAGCAAAAAAGTCAACATTAGTTACAGAAGCTACGAAATCATATAAATGCTCCTCTTTAGGAAGCACATATATAATGGTAAAGGTTATATGCTCTTCAGCATACTATTTCTTGCACATAGAGTATTATCTATGCTTTTTGAATCATATACTTTGTTTAGCCAGTGTGGAGGTAAGTTGTCGGTCAATGCGGTGTGTTTGCTAGGGCAAGGCTGTTCTAAGCAGAGAATGAAAGGCTGTCCTCTGGTGAGAGGAAGCCAGTAGAAGGAAGTAGCCTCCCTCAATGGGCTGTTTGTAAAGACCCATCTTTTTCTTTCAGTTTGATCATGTAAACACGAAGGTCTCCAACTTTTTCCACATCTATGTACAGTGATTTTGTCTTTCCTTTTAATCACCAAGCCTCAAAACACAAAGTCTGCCTAAGCAGCTATCAAACTGTGCCTTGTTCTTAACAGAGATATTCTTTGCATAAAGTTAGATCAAATAAAATACTAAAAAAAGGGAGAGAAAAGGTATATCTCCATACCTGATTAATAAAAGTAAGAATTTATTTTATATGTAAGCACCAATAATTGGTTTTAGATAGCCAAATTTTTACATCACTAAGTTTAAGTGCAAAAAGCCTTCATTGGATTAGAATATATTACAATATGGGCTATTCATTCTGAATGAACCATTTATATGGGGACATAATCAAATATCCAATCATATCACTGCCTAACATCCACTAGGCTTTAATCAGAATAGAAGCACCCTGACATGTGCACTTGTCCAATTTGTACAAGATGTGCTGTAAAAAACCTAACAAACACAGAAGTGTGTTGGTTCTTCGTCTTACGACTACTTAGGCACAACCTGGAAGCTTCTGATTGTCAACTGAGACATTATTATTTCCCATAATAAAGCCAAAGAAACATACTACTGTATGTTGCTGTTCTTGCATTACATAAAGAGAGGGTTGGAGAAAATAAACGTTCCTTCAAGTTTTGTGCTTCCTCCAAGTTTAAAGTCCAAATTCTTTCCTGCACACACATGCGATCAGAGTATTTTACCTCAAGCCAAATGTCATAACTGGAACAATTGTTTAGCTGGATGCTGTTTGAACGGAGGTTCGGCATTAAACTATTCCTCTAGGCTGGAATTTAATTCCAAATAAGCTGAATTAAAAAATAATCTCACAACTTTTTATGAACATTTGGCCCTGTTTTTGGAAATACTATTTTGACAGTATTAATATTATTAAGAATACTTACATCTCTATAAACATACCCATTGGAATTTAAAACTTATCCCCTTGGTTAGATACTGTAGGTTATGACAGAGGAATGTGTATGTACCTTAGCTTTTAAAATTTTTAAAACACTGTGTGAAATTATTTCATTACAACTCCACATACAAATAGACAACATTTAAGGCTGTTATATACCACCAACTTATCTCTTTTAACTATTTTTACTACTCCAGTAAAACACAGATAGGTAGTGTCTACACAATTTATATTGTTCTCTTACTGTATATCCTGTTACAATTCAAAAATGAACATTTAAACTGAAACTAAAACATCACTCATGTTTATATTTTTCTATTCAATTTATTTTCAGTAATTCATATAAATATCAATTTGTTAAAGTATTGATTTTTCACACATATTTAAAGTTTTACTCATTTTGAGTACATATATATAAATTATTACTTTGATTAGCAATTCCTTTTTTTTCATAAGTCACTGTTTGCTTTTAGCTGTTGTAACTTTCTCACAGTAAAAGCAACAATTTACTAAACTCATGACTGCTGAACACATAAGAGGCTTAATTGTAACAGTGTTACTTTTACTTTACAGCGAGTTCATTAAAGTTAAGTTTAATTACGCATTTGATATACGATAATAAAGCCTTCCAAATTTGCCTTCTTTGTAAACAATCAGGCAATAATAAATAAAATGTAAGTCGGGAGCCAGTAGATGAATTACTTACTTTTAGTTTTGCTATGCTGAAACCCTTTTTTTCCCTTCCCATAAATCTCTATCAGTTTAATTGGTAATGTCATGAGTGTGGAGGTTGTAGCTGGAAGAAACCGCAGATAAAAGCTTGAAAGCTGCATGATGAGTTTTAAGGATTTAATGAAGGAATAAAATCCACTTACACAGGCACAAGTATCACTGACTAAATAAATGTAGAATTGGTGGTGTAACTGAGGAACAGGAAACCAGCAGAAACATATATATAGAAGTCACAATAGAGAAGACAACAAATAAGAAAAACAGCTGCCCACTGTGTATATAGGAATGTAAGGAGAAAAGGCATGAAGCACATGGTACAAAGTAATCGGGTATGGGAGTGAGCAACAGCTGAGGAGAATTAAGACAGGAGCAGAGGAAGAGAGGGAATGGGTTATAGAATGGCATCCTCAAAAACCCATTTGGAAGCTTAGAGGGCCCTGGACAGAGCTCTGGAGCGTGGAGCAGGAAACCTTTGAAGGACCTCAGAGTGTGCCACTTGAACCCTCAGTGAGGCTCTGACACAAAAAAGGAGGTAAGTCCACCTGGACTCCCTTGTGGGAGAACTCAGTAACAGCAACATTAGGCAGGTCCCCCTGGACACCCTAGCCTTATAACTAGTGCAGCATCTTTGCTGCTGCTGTGGATGCTGTTAACTCAGGAACAGCAATACAAGTCGGAAATATCTGAAACAGGTGGTGGTTTGTCCTCAAACCTATTACAGAACTCAGTAACAGGAACGTAATGCTGGAGTGCAGTAAAAAAAAAGCTTAATAGGACCTGAATGTTAAAGCAATGATCTGGACAGAAGTGCTGATGATAGTGGTAATATCATCATGGTATAGGAATGGTAATGTTACTTGACCTAATGGATAATCATTAATAATTTTTTAATCTTTAGAAAACAAAAACAATTGACTATTGTCTACCTGAATACAGATAAAAAAAAAAAATAAACCTTTAAAACTGCAATCTTTAGATGTAATTTGGGTGCCCCTAATCTCTATGTTGGTTCTGCAAAGAGAAGAAGAATGGCACATACTGTATGTAGAAGCAGAGCAAAAACTGTGTCTACTGTACAGCTACTGTACGTAAGACTAAGCCTACTTCCAGTTAATTCATCTCCTGAGTGCTGCAAATTATTAGCTTCACTAACAGACACAAACAACAGAATAAATTAGAATAGATATATTAGTGTACAACAGTAACATATGCAAAAGTTTGTCCTGAAACCAGGGGTTTGCCGGTTCAAATCCCTGCTCCATTCATCCCCATCACTGTGTCCTTGGGTATGCCACTTATCCTTCATTGTCTACTGTGGGTGGTCAGAGGGCCTGTTGGCGCCTGTAGTTTGCTAACGATAGTGGGTGAATGACTGAATGTAGTGTAAAGTGCTTTGGGGTCATTGGACTTGATAAAGTGCTCTACAAGCATATAACCTTTACCATTAAATATTATTTTTTGTCCCACAGAGGGATATTCAGGAGGTTATTTTCATGGTAGGTCCTTTTTTAATTCCATGAAAACATAAACCTCAACGACCAAACCTTTATAAATTCTAAAACCAAAATCTATCGATAAAATGGCTGTCAGAAAAGACATGAAAAAAAGCACAATTTTGATCCACAGAAAACATAATCGATAATATCTTCCTCGATAGTAAAAAACAATAATTGCAGTTTTGGAGACAGACAAAAAGGAAGAAGAAGCTAAAGCCAAGTAAACTGGATTCAAGATAGGGCCTTTTTTCTTCTTCTTGCATTATACCCATGTGTATTAAGAAGTCTTTAGCTGAAAAGTTTGCAGATTGGTAAAGCAGAGGATGTCATATGCACTAAAATCTAGTCGGAATAGCTTTTCAGTAAGAAAGGCATCTGCATAAAAATTAACCTGAGTAGCAGTAGGAGTGGGTAACTGGATGGTCCATTCACAGAGATAACAGAAATAAATCATCACTTCTCCTGCACTTCAATCGTATCTTTAGATCAGATCTTAAGCTGGAAGCCTTCCTGCCTGCTGCGCCCTCTGCTTCTCAGACCAGCTCATAAAACTTTAATGATAATAAGGTTACCAACAAAATCAACCTAGATAGATGAACTCCTGGTCCTGCAAAATAATAATATTTTTTTGGCTTTCGAGTCCTTTTGGAAAGTGTTTAGGCCTTTCAAAGACACTGTCTTAGAATCCAACCGTGCAGCACTACAGTAGGTGATGCATTAGTTTGATTTCCTCTTTACATTTTTCAATGATACTTCTTTTTCTAATATGACTTCTATGAATATATAGAATTGTATTAAGTTTCCAGTCTAAAAGAGTCATTCTTTTTTTTTTTTCTTAACAGTGTCCTGTCTGGCAATGTGGCAATAAGAATAATTATCTTGATGCCTAAAAGAGTCGCTCTAAACATCTGCTAGAAGCCTCATACTGTCCTAAATTGAGTATTTAAACAACATAGGCTTTCCAAACAGATTATTACTTTTTAAGCACATATTAGAATTTCATCCAGGTGTTGTGTGGTACTTAATATAAATCTATTCGCACCTGACACATGTACACAGAAAACAAAATGTGTGTATGTAACTGACCTTCATTCAAAGACAACAAAAAAAAACAACAACACAAAACAAAAAAAAATACTATTTGCTCAAATTTTTTGTGGCCCTCTAAAGCTGTTGGGTAAATCTGCAACTCACGCTAACACCCACACTGCTCACCTCACAGATGCCTTCCCCCTGGTGCTAGTCTGTCAAAAACAGCAGCAGCGTCTCTCTTTTCCCTTGAACCAAAAACTAACAAGCAAAGTTTGGCCTGCTAGCGCTTCATGAAGTTGAGAACTTCCTGTCAAGTTGGGCGAAAGTAAGCCATGGACAAAATTTCCCTTGAGTCGAACACTGGCTATGTTCTTTGCACTAAATCATACATCCATCAAAGGCAGCATGGGACCACGCAGTTTAAATAGGAAGTGCATTGAAGCTGAAGCGCAGAACAAACTGAACTATGTCATATAAAAAGTATTTTTGGAGCAGCGGCACTTTTTCACGGACCAATACCATGGCTGCCTTATTGATCCCAATTTGCTGGTTGAGTGTAAGAGTAGAAATGGAAAGACACATAAAGCAGGAGCTAGAGGTTGAGAAAAGCAAAGAAGTGGAGAGCGTCACTAAAGGATTCACAGCTCTTAATGAACATTTCTATAAAAAAAAAACGAAAAACAAAAAAAAAAGAAAAAAATTGGGGGGAGGGCCTTTTGTGAGGAGCTCATCACCTTCCCTATCCTATAGAGGGGACGGGCCCACAGCATGATGCTACCACCCAGACACATTTTCTTTCCCATTTCCTCAAAGGTACATGGACCGTCTTCAAGGGAAGGCCTAGTTTGGATATGTGTGCTCCTCTTTCTAGAAAAAATGAAATGTCCAGCGATTTCTTTTTTTAAGCCATTCAAATCTAAATTTCTCTACCCTTTTATGACCAATCTGCTATATTCTTTGGTATTCATGTTGCAGTTTGCCCTCTAATCTTCTTAAGCCAAACTCTGGAAAGAAATTTGTTTCACAGAAATTACTTAAAGGAATCAGAATAAACGGGGTAAATTAAATTCCAAAGCTTTTAATTTTTCTTTACAATGCACAAATACAAACCATTTTGCACTGGTCTGTCACAAAGTATCCAAGTTAAAAGATATAAATGTTGTTGGTGCAGAAGGACATAATGTGAAAAAGTACCAAAAGTGTGCATACTGTACTTTGTGCTGAGTAATCTGGCATAGTTAGTGTCTAGAGATGAAGCAATAACAAAGACTCACCTGAAACTTCACACAATGCAAGTACATTGTTTACCTTTTATAAATGATATAAAACTTCATTGTGTAAAATAAAAGAATGAGATCTAAGCTTTCTTTTCAATTCTTCTGAAAACACAAAACACAAAGGGAAAGATTTAAAGTTAATTGCGTTGATCGCACATGTCTCAACTGTTTCAATGCTCAGTCTTGTATGGATGGAGTTGATCAGCACTTTAACTCTGTGAGATTTGACTACTCTGTTTCACATGTTTTCTAATGGTACAATGAAAAATGACAGAGAGAAATTCTGTGCACATGCTCATCTTTTTCATCTTTTTATAATTGATGGTGGTACATTATTAGTAGGGTGAAAGTGTATTTTTTGTATTTTTGTGTATTTTCTTATTGTATTTTTTTTTAAGTTTTGTTTTGAGGAACTTAACATAGTTGTTTAAAATAATTTCTAAGTAATATTCATATAATCATCATAGTCATTATTTTCTAATAATTACTATCAATATTATTACCTCTAACTTGACTTGGAACCTCATCTTTCTTTTACAGCCACCCTCACAATGCAAGCAGCACATGCAATTTGCTCATCTGAATGGAGTGGACTAACAATAGTTTGTATGTCTTAACTTTTGAACCAAGAATCTTAGATCCCATGCAACATGGCCATTTCTAGCACATTGATTTTGAAATGTTTGGCCACGTAAATTGACTCTCCTTATTTGGATTCTTTCAAAATCAGGCCCTAAATTATATAACTACTCCCAAACATTATATTCAATGCATTATTTTAAGGATTAGCACAGGTATGAAACTAGATTTTCACAATCCCAGGCTAATTTAACTTGAATTTTATAGAATATATGTCACATGCTGAGCTTCCTTCATTCAGCCCTGACTCCGAACAGAGAATCATACCTAAGAATTAGCTCTATCAGCAGCACAGTGATCTATCCCGCTGACAAGCATAGACATGCTGTGAAGCCCGATACCAGTGCTCACCTGAAGTGCAGGTGTTAGTGTTGGCTGATATTAACTGAAACCTCTAATGCACAAAAAGGAGCCAGTGGGCAAGCTTTACCGCATGTGTCAAGTGGTCTGCACAATGAATTATTAAATCTTCAGAAGCTGTTTAAACCGAGGTTCCAGAGAGAGAGAGTGAATGACCAACATGAACTCACCCCTGCAGCTAAATCAGTGTGTTATATATCCTATAGGCCACATGCAGGCTGACTGTTCAACTGTCAGCCTGCCCCATTGATCAGTTTGGCTACTCAGGGTACATTAGGTAATGAGAAGACCAGCAATGCACAAAGGAAAAATGGAGCAAGATGTTCAGACAGAGGAAAAGATCTGATCTTCCTGAAAGGCATAAACAAACATTCATCAATCTGCAGGCCATGCACAGGCACATACCCACACATCCGAAGCCGCATCTGCTCATTAGTGCTGATGGTAGGAACAAAGGCAACAGTTTTTCTTTGCACCACCTTAGCTGTCTCTGTTTGTCTGAATTCAAACCTCTCCCTTGCTGCGCTCCGCAGCTCAATCTACAGCAAATGCCAGCACAAGTGTCAGTGTTCTTTGTCACTGCATTCTTCTTTGCTGGCTTCAAGATCATTAAAGTTTTTGAGAAACTGGTTTGAAGGCACAGAGGAACAGCTGCTGTGAATGTGGTGGGACAGGCAACAGTAGCATCAGGATGAAAGGAAGATGGGGAGACGTGAGATACATAGAGCTGAGGTACATTTTAACAGCGGCAGTGGTGAAATAATGAGATAGACGTAATTGGAGATGGACCTGTAACACAAACAGACAAGATGTCATTCCTTACATGGAAGGATGCTCTCTCCTCTCTGTCCAGGGGCTGAGTGACGAACATGTTGCCACTGATGGGATCTATGTTGTAAATTCCGCTCGGGGGCTGATCTGCGCCGGCGCCTGTGATGCTGTAGCGAATGCCAACGTCCTTATCCTGATCCGAGCGGATCTGAGGAGATTCAGAAAAACAAGTTCAATGGAGAGGAAAATCTGTTCCTTAGTCCAATGTTTTCAGACTTTTTCCACACTTTTCTGTAAAAGACAGTGAAACAGAATAACACTCAGGCAAAAAAAAAAATTGACATTCAGAGCTTTGCTGTAGAAGTCTTATCCCTTGATCTTTTTCACAATTTCTTTCACTAGAATTGAAAAAAACAGTTGTTTGACAAGGATTCTAGAGAAATAAAGCAATGAATAATTGGGAATCAGATTGAAAACACTGAATAAAAGAGTTTTTAGAATATTAATAAATAAAGATTGCACACTTTCCAGCTAAGATGCTTGTTTAGTATGCATGCAAATGTGTCATGTGTGACAAGAAATTAACATCTTTTATAACCATAAACACATCCCCACAGGCAAACGTAGTGGTGGCATCCTCGTGCAAGTGGGAATGTTAGTCTTTATCAGGGGCGGAGAAGCTTATAAGCTACATATTTGTAAAAAAAAAAAAATGTGGAAACCATTTATCATTCCCTTTTTTCTGCTAGAATATGCACAGCTTCTGTTGTTCTATTCCATAACATGCCCCTAAAATACGCAGAGGTTTGTGATTAAAATGTGAACAAACTTCTGTGACATGTTAACCCCAAACCCTTTCGATTAAGAAAACAGATTTTCTTTCTGTAACAAACGGTTTGAGAAGTTAGAAAATAGAACTGCTTGGCATATAATGTCAAACAAAATAAAACAATAAATAGATCATATACCAACAAAAAACATGGTCTGAAAGAAAAACACAAGAATGTGTGCAGTTTGAAAAATCTGATCTTTCCTAAATGTCAGCAATTTAATCTTATATAGTTTAAAGATGTGAAAAAAGAGCAATGCTCATGGTGTGAAAGCCATAGTCAGGCCTTTGTTGTGCATTAATGTGAGACCTCAGCGATCTCTCTAAATGACAAAACTTACTCTGGCTTCTTTTTTATCAACTTCTAGAAGCTCAGACTGCTCACCCCACCTTTAACCCCCAATATTCTTCAACCTCATTTTAAATGTAACATTTAATGAGAGCCAAATTTTTGCTTTAAGCAGGTTTTATTAATAATGCCTCCTCTGTCAATAGAAATATGTTAGTTGTTGCTAACTTGATAAGAAGTAATAGTGGGAAGGGTCTGTACAGTAAGGTTCTTTTCCTGAGAAATTGATTTTTTTCGGGCGATTCAAGGATTCTGCTCTTTCACCCAGCAGTACAGCAACATTAACCTGGCCTTGGTTTGGAAAAGTCAGTAAAATAAAATTATTTGTAAATTGGTTTGCAAAGACAGCTGGCTGTTACAGCTTCTTTAATTTATTCATGTTAAAAGCATAAAAGCTTGTGGGTGAATAGATTAATTTGTTTAGAGAAATGGAAAACAATAACACAGCAGAACTCTGACTTTAAACAATATAGAGATCTTAGGACAAATAAATTAAAAGCAAAGTTCCTTTTTAGCCAAAAAATAAAAATGAATAAATAAATTAAATTTGGTTTAAAACGTAAATTTTCAAATAAAAAAAAGAGTCACCTGGAAAACTGTCAGATGGCAGAGTTGAGTATTTTTGAAGGAGTTTCCACAACAAATAAATAAAACCCTTCCAAAACAGTTCATATCCTTGAACCTTTACATATTTCATTATTTTACTATAAAATCGTGAGTCGTAACAAATGTTAAAGGTGTACATAACGTTTATCTGTAAGAGAAAAGATACATACTGTTTTTTTCTATAGGTTTTTTGTGTTTTAATACAAATATTCTTGAGAATTACATTTTCATTCAGTCCTCTTTACTCTAAAACCTCTAAAAAAATCTGTTCCAACAAAATGGGATTGGAGGACCTGTTTTTAGTAAACAGCTCACAAGAGCGTAGTCATTGTTGTGAAGGTACCAACTACCCAAGTGTTGAGTCACACCTAAAGGAAAGATAAATGTCCCACAATAAGTTCAAAGTCAAGACGTTAAAATCCTTAGTCAAGTCCTGAATTCTAAACTGTTACTCTGAAGTTTTAAACCTAATCAAAATCCCATTCAATCACAAAGTAATAATTAGTAGCTTCTGTGTTTCCGTGCAGTTGACAAAACTGTTTGTTATTTATTAGTGGTAAAAAGAAAACAATGTAAGGTGCTCTGGTCAATGAGACCACAAACAAACTTATTCTACAGTATTGCTAGACCTCATACTATTATTGTCACCTTATATATATATATATATATATATATATATATATATATATATATATATATATATATATATATACAC
>NW_015151033.1:437611-453084 GCF_000732505.1 Cyprinodon variegatus | reverse complement strand
CATACATACATACATACATACATACATACATACATACATACATACATACATACATACATACACACTTTAAGAAGAAACACTAATTGACAATCAATTTTACATCTCTTGTGCAAATTAAATAGCCAACAGGTGGAAATATTGGCAAGTACCAAGACACACTCAATAAAGGAGTGAACCAGTTCTAGTTGGAGGTGCTACCAGGAGACAGACCAGTACGCCAGGAGTCATGGAGGAGGAGGAGGCCAGAGCCCTTAAAAATGACCTTGAGCATTGCACAAATGTGCATTTGTTTGCACAGCTAGAAACCGACTCCATGAGGATGGTATGAGGGCCGACGTCCACAAATGTCGGTTAAGCTCACAGCCTAACACAGTGCAAGACACTTGACATTTGCCAAAGTACAACAGGATTCGCAAATTCACCAGTTGCACAGTATGCTTTTCACAGATGAAATCAGGTTTGCACTGAGGACATGTGAAAGACGTGTGACAGACGATTGTGGAGACACCATGGAAGGCGATCTGCTGCCTGCAAAATCCTTCAGCATGACAGGTTTGGCAGTGGGTCCATGTGATCACCAGAGGTAGCATGACTGCTACTGAGATGAGATCCTCAGACCCCTTGTGAGACCATATTCTGTTAAGGTTGGCCCAGGGTGCATCCCAATGCAGTACAATGCTGGACCTCATGTGGCTGGAGTGTGTCAGCACTTCCTGCAAGATGAAGCCATTGAAGCTATGGACTGGCCTGCCCTGAACAGAATCTGATCGAGCACATCTGGGACATCCACCAACGTCATGTTGCACCACAGACTATCCAGCAGTTGTTTCAGTCCACATCTGGGAAGAGATCCCCATGTAGACTATCTGCAATCTTATCAGGAGTATGTCCAGACATTGTAGGGAGGTCACACAGCCACGTGGAGACCACAAAAAATACTGAGCCTCATTTTGCCCTGTTTTCAGAACATTACGTTAAAGTTGTATCTGACTATATTGTTTTTCCCACTTTAATTAGGTGTAAAGTCCAAATCCAGGCCTGGATTGGTAAACAAATTTGATTTCCAAATTTGATATTTATTGAGGATTTTTTTTTCTGTGTGATTTTGATATCAGCACATTTAACTTTCTACAGAACAAAGTGCTCAGTGTATTTCATGAAACCATATCAGGTATTTATTATTTGTTCTCATATATATATATATACATACATACATACATACATACATGTATATATTCATTTATGTGTTTGTGTATAATTTCCTCCTCATTCAACCACTGCAAGTTCAATTGGGTGTACATCGTCACTATGGTTACTAGTACGATGGAATAATCAAAGAATCCAGGGGAAAAAAAAGGTATGTTTGACTGCTTTATTTTCCCCCAAGCTCTATCTTTCTCTTCCCCTCCTATGCAATTTTGCTGGTCTGTGGCACTGCAGATCATCCATGAAAATGAAATTACTTCATCCGTTCAGCAGTGACAGAGGCCTCTGCATAAAACATTTCACTGTTTGAACATGATACTCCCTCTCTTAATTTTCAATGTGGCACTCCCACACCAACATTGAGGCACTCTGCAGTTGCTTTCACTGCTGCAATTTTCATTTCCTGAGCTCACTTCACACTACGTTCATTTGTGGACTCTGCAGGTAGTGTACGGTGTTGTATAACCTATGTCAATTGATGCACTTATGCTGTTCTGTTTGGACTGTGTGTTTCACAATAGTACTGGGAGACTAATTACATCAACCATTCACAAGGTCCACTATCTGTCAATCAAGGCAGAATGTAATTATGGAATAAATAACACAGTGCAATCATTTGCCACCATCATTAGTGTCTTCAGAGCTGTTCAAAGTCTTGTAATCTGCTTTTAATGGAGAACCCTCTTAGATGACAGGCAGAGAAAATATTCTTTGCTTTGAAATTTTTCCCATTTGTAGACTATTTATGACAGTGAAATGGATTTTATGAAATTATTTTAAGCCCTCTGTAAATTCTTTACCAGACTCAACCGAGTTACCATCTTTAGACTGGCCTCGGATAGCTGTTTCAATTGATCCGTCATGTTAACTATCACTTCAAAATTCAGGGCCACACCAACGAAGACTTTCAGTATTAAAATGAGCAAACACCCAATAATGCTGAGTAACGAGCACATGGTGCGATACATCCCTGTATGCTTTAAGCTGTTTTAAGAGGGAATAACAGTTGAGCTGTCCTGTAATTCCTCATAGAAATGTCTAAATATACATACATGCCTAAATATTACACTCCTTATCCGGGCATACACTGTACGATTTTGGTTGGCCTTTTCGGGCCGACTCCACTCCATTGTGCGTCCTATGTCGTGTAGTATACAGGGGGTAAAGAGGGGCGATTAGCCCCCTATGACCACCTCCCGATCAGGAATCATAAGGATGATCCATGTAAGCCAGTATGTGAACTAGTGGAAGCTTTCTCAATTGAGAAAACTTCCTGGATGGGAAGTGAAACGTCTTCAAACTTGGGAAACAAAGTCCACTGGTTTGTTTTTTGAACTTTTTTGAAATCTACAGCCCTAGTGTTCCATCCTGCAAAGAAGTGGCATTCCCTCAATCTATTCAGCATATTTTTGAAGCTGACTGTAACAGTTGGAGAAGAAAACAGGCCTCTGCTTCAGATTCCACATAAAGACCCCCTGAGACCACATGTCATACTCACTGCTGTCTCTTAATGAAGAATCTTTGTATCAATGAAATGAATACAAGCATAACTTCCTGGAGGCCTGGGAATCCCATGAGTGACAACTGCTCTATTGAGCTATTTGAATGGAATGCTAATAAAGGACTTCTGTCCTCCTCTCACTATTTCTTTCTCTTAGTCTGTACACTAAAACTCTCTATCTCTCTTTAGTAGCTCCATAGAGGTAAAAGAACTATTAATCAGACTACAACTGTTAAGAGGCAGACGCAAATGGAAGAAAAAGAAATCAATGGCTGTTTGACTTGGTCAAATTGTATTTTTCTTTTCTTTGAAATGTTTTCTTGATTACTGAAAACTGATGGGTTCCTTCGGGACAGGCTGTCTGTGCAAGTTGAACTGGAAAGTCATGCAAACAGGGAGGTAAAAAGACTGAACGCAATGAAGCCTTGTGGAAATTAGGATGAAGAATATATGTTCGCTAAAACATCTGATCAGGCATTCAGACAGCAGAAAAGAGGAATGGAAATGAACACATTTCCATTTATTGAGCTAAGCTGCTGGTTGCCTAATTAGTGTGGCACAGAGTTTCCTTCTGCCCAAATCTCTTTTAATTGATCCAGCACTGCTTGATCACCCGATCAGCATGAGTAGTTTGATGCCTCCATAAAGCAAAACTAATTTGTTGCTTATTTGATGGTATTCTCTGATTCAGCCGCTAACCCCCTGAGTTACTTGGTGCCGTACAGCAAAATGAACAAAACTGCATTTAGACAAGGATAAACTTGCTCAAGCCAAGCTTAACGTCGGGCCTCTATTTGGAAGAACAACAGCTATCCTTCAACCACTGTGTCATAAAGGGGACAGTGTACAACAGACACCCCTGGGACTGTTAAAGGTTCCACTGTGGTATGAGTTAATGTTACTCCATAATAGGAATCTGGGCTTTGTACTCCTTGATAGCCTCTTTTATGTCTCATCGGCACAGGGTCGTTCAGGCCTATATTCCCCCGTCTCTCTCTTTATTTTATTGGTCTTGATAGACTCAGTAATGTCTATTTCCCTTTAGGGCAAATACACACTCCCTGTGGTTAGCAGACTCAGAGGAATCTCACCTGTGGTTTCAGAAGGAAGAACGGCAGTGAAATGTAACCTTTGATTATCTTTTTACCTGATTTAAAAGGGTTTTCAAAAAGTAGATAATAACAACAATCATTTAAATAAAAAAAGAAAGAAAACAAAAATACTACAGTAAAAAAATATAATAAAGAAGTCAGCAACAAGTCATTTTTTCTGTTGAAAAGATATTTTACATAGTATTAAAGTTTAATCCTAGTTTAACTTTATTCTTTGAACTTTTTTAAATGTCAGACTTCAAAAAAAGATTGTCTTCAATCAAAACAGTAGCAAAATAATAACCTTAAAAACTGTGTGGACCAATAGCAATAGCCCGGATGTTTCCTGGTTTGAGGTGGGGTTAATAGCAACTTAATACTGTAAAATGTGTAAAAACTCATTCTCACTCCCAACTCATAGGACACATTGGTAAATGACAGGTGTTGGACATTGTATGATGTGACACGCACGTAACCCACAACAATTTTCTCTTTTTTATTTAACCTACAAAGTTCGTCTGGTAGTATATGTATGGTAACATGTATACTTTGTTGTGTTAGGTTTCAGGGGTTAGGGTAAGAGTAAGGGAAGGGTTAGTGGTAAGTTTTTACTTCACAACTAATGGAACAATTTTAAGAAGTTGTAACTACAACCTGTCATGAACCCCATGAGTCAGCTAGTGACAAGAGGGGCATCCCTGTCGAGCCAGTATCTGACATGCAGGCCACTTGACCAAGCATCAGTATGTTACCCATTGGGTGTGAGGTTGTATTGGCGTTTGATAAATCTATAGAAAGTATAAAGCATCAGTGATTCACATTTGATGGAAACAGTCACAGGGCCATATCCAAAACCCTACTGATGGAAAAACAGAACATTGCTGAATTCCTAGTACTTTTTAAATTGTCCAGTCATTCATAAATTACACATGATTAGTTACAGCAAACATTTCTGGGTCGTTCTGACCCAGCACTGTTTGCTGTCCTCTACCAAATATAATGAGAACTTATTATCAATGTATTTTCTTTATTTCTGTTGTAGACTTTGGCCAGATCATTATTGTTGATGATTTCAAACTACATGTGTTTCGCAGATAAACTGCAGGTAAGACCATTTTCAACTTTGACTGACTCTTAAACTTTTATAGCCTGAACCATGAAATAATTGGCGGAACTTTTTTAAATTTTTTTATTAGAGTTGTCAATGAACTTTCTGACGAATTAAATAAAAAAAACATAAATTATCTATGTTCATTTAGGTCATTTATTATCATCAATTGTTATAGGCATTTCTGTATAATCTTTTCTATTTTTTTTTAATCACTGTCTGATTGGATAAGTCAGGGTTTTCAAGAACAGAAAAAATCACAAAGGTCTCAAACACCTAATTGAAAGATCCTGTCAAGGTCGATTTTAAAAACTCATTTAAAAATGTACTTTTTCTCACTGGTCTTCAACCCAAGTAAGATTTGATTTGATTTAATTTGCCCTGGTATTTATTTCTGCGACAAACTGGCGACCTGTCCTGTCCCTCCTCTTGCCCATAGACTGCCCAAGAAAGGCACCAGCCCCAGCAGAACCATGATGGATTAAGCAGGAGAAGATGGATGGATGTTATTCACATAATTTTATATGCTTTTGTATTGTTTTGTTTGTATTACATTTCTCAATTTATCATATGCTTGTGTAAGTGAGCTGAATTCCGTTACTGTGTACAAAAGGCATCTAATACTGTTTTCAGTATCCATGTAAATGCATTTAATAACTTCATGAAACCACCTCAATATTATGGGCTAAAGTTTTTATAAATCAAACTTGTGCTTCTCCAACTCAATAAAGTCTTTTTAATCCTTCCCAGTACTGATGTTTTCTGTACTACGTATATTTCTATTTCTGATAATAAGAGTGTTTAACAGAGAAAACTGAGTGATAAGTGGCACAACGCTATTTATATTGCTTGGTGGGAGTAAATGTCACAGTTGGTCCTACAAGTCAGATATTAAAACTCCTACGAAATAACATTTGTTACAGTTTGCTTTGAATTACAAGAATATAAGTTTTAAAGGTGGTTAGTGCTGAGAAGATAAACACAGCAAAAAGACAGAATAATGCCATTTCCACGCTGAGATGCATTCTGGGACAAAATGATGCCAACCACTCAGGGCACTGATATGCTATGACTGAGCTGTCTACCATAATTGGGACAGCATCTGTCAAGTATCTGGGTGCCTTTAATAGGAACCTGCTCACTGGCTGTTTGGCTTATAGACTGATAAGAGTGCACTGTTTTTACACTTTGGCCTACACACACATATACTGCTATGATTTTAACTACATGAGGTACAACAGCATTTGTAGATATTATTAATAATCACCACTAACTGCTTAAAATAAGGCAAAGAACAAATTCATATCCTGATTTATGCCAAAATGAAACAAACAATGTAGCTGCTAAATGTTCATAAATTTCAACAGGCATCTTGAAAGGTCCAATATTTCACCAAAGGATGGCCCTAAAATGTATTTTTAGATAGGGTGTACCACAATTATCCGAATGAGGGACATGGTTTTGCATTTGATTACTCTACAAAAATTACATAATAAGACAATTGGGTACAAAACTGTTCCCCCTATCCTGGACATAAAAAATGTAGGTTTCAAAAAAATTGCACCGCTGCATCAAAAATTATTTATGCTACTCTGGAGAGCTAATGTCAATGATTTCACACAACACAACTGTAGTGTCCATAAGCACATAAGAAATATTCCTCACTGGGGCTTTTGAAATTATCCAACTGGAAGCCGGCTATATAAATATGTTTTGCAACAAAATAGATCTAACTTCAGATACCTCTGTTGTGCTGTTAGAGCGGATGTCCATGATGTAGATATTGTCTACTAAGAAAACTATTTTAAAAAGAACGTTTGATGAAACTTCATTAAAGCAGTGGCCATAAATGAAATTGATGTAAAAACTGCTTGAACAAAGAGTGCAGTCAAAATGTGTTAATTCAAATTTTCACAGAAATGCATTTTAAACTGCAAGCCAGAACTTCATATAAACTCATCACTTGCATGACTTTCTGCCCTTTAATGATTGAACTACACATACATTCCTCCTAGCCTGCTTTATCTATTATAAAACCAGTTTAGAAGTGAGTGTGAAACCACTCACTGGCTGGTTTAAGCAACCACTTGTGTCTTAAGTTTTAATAATCTGATCCAAAGTGTCACCCTCCAAATGGTAAGGGTCAATAGGAGCAAGCTATTATGGACTGAAAGGTCAACATTCAAAAGAAGAGCCAACTCAATAACATTGCATCTTAAACATTAAGTCTTCAGGTTATCATATAAGCAGGCTAGATGTCCCTTGTTAAAATGTTGTTGTTGACAAGACAGTAGTTTTGCCACATCTAAGGACATTGTACTAACTGTAAAGTATGGATTCTGTTAGAATTCTTGTTTAGGTTGGTTATATTACCAGACAGACTGGTGAGTGGAGCGCAGTCTATGGAAAAAAAAAAGAAGACATTACAAAATATAATCTTCATTCAGCTGGATGGATACAGTTCATCAGAATGTCCCATCACAAAGACTGCTTTAAGAAGAAAGTCTGAAATTAAGCTCCTGAAATTCCAGCAGTTAAAGATCTATTAAATGTTTGCCTAAATGCGGGGTTCAGACCAGTAGACCAGCGCATAATCAATAATCTTTGTCATTGCTGGTTCTAGTGAACATTATCTGCTGCATTTACCCCATCATCCGTAGAAAGCAGTGAGCCGGTTATTTGTAGCCCATTCAGAATGCAAGTGCTCTTTTCTAACCACTAGGCCACCACTTCTGAGTAACATTTAATAAGGTCAACATATAAGGCTGTGAGTGGTTTTCTCTTAAACTATGCGCAAGTCCTATGTTAGTGAACCTGTAAATATATTTGAACCTGTATATGTATATATGTTAGAGCCAAGGATTGGAGAAAATCCAGAATACATTTAGATTTAATAAACCTGCATTAGTAGATTGTACCATGGTGAGAAAAAAAACGTTTTCCACATAATTTTTCCTTATTTATTGGTATGTTTGATTGATTTAAACTGGAAATACAATATCAGAATTGTTCTGATTATACCAATCTGAAATAGTCAATTCCAAGGTGCTTTGACACCTTAGTGAGAGCCTTTAAAGAAAGAAAATGACAGTCATACCAGAGCAGACGGATAAGTTCCCTATATCGACCTGACTGACTTTAGAGTCACCGCTGGATTGAAATATTCCAATTTCACAAGAATCTTTGCACTTATGGGGATGCTGGAATAGCTGCTAACACGACTTACTGCGAACGGGTGAGTTGCTATGTTAAACAGCATTATCAAAAGCATCTGTGCCTCCGTGAACTATGGAGGCATCCTTGAAAATCACTGTTTGATAATGTCTCATCTCTCCCTGCTGTTCTACAGTGTCTGTTTTCTCTTTGTTGAACATGAGGGAAATGGCAAAACTACATGCTTTTTAACTTCCTCTTAAATTTCCAGTTTTGCATTGCTTTGATCCCTCCCGCTGCGCGCTTGTCACTCTTCAAAGCTGATGTGCCCCGCTTTTGATGGGGAGAGGGGAATTCAAATAGTTTGATAGGCCATCCACACAAACATCCTGAGAAAAGAAAATGACACAGGAGGAAATAAGAAACCGGAGGATGAAAGAATTACAGGAGATGGGCTGACAAAATGGAAACAAAATTTCCAATTAGGGAAAATGTGAGACTTTTTTTGTCAGTCCTCAAACTTTCTTTTCCTCCAAAAAAGAAGAAAAATACACTACCAATCTTTGACATGATGGTGTGGTTTATATCTGGTGGTAAAAACTGTCAGTTTAGCTGTGTCATAAGAAGGGAATGACAATTTTAAAAATAGTATCACACTGTAAGGCCCTCTGTGAGAGAGAAGCTGTGGAGAGCTTAGGTTTAATATCTCTCAAGTGAGAGTCACTGACAGCCACTGTCGCACACAGTTATCCCTCATGCTCATAAAGGAGCGCATAGAGGCAGCCCACCCCGTTATGGATCGGAAGCTGAATGGGAAATTAACTGAGTGCTGAGTCTTAACACCTTGGCTTGTTTTCTTTCGTTATTTTACTTCCTCTTTTTCATTTTCCCATTTGTTTTACCCTGTGTGTCCTACCATATAATTTTGTTCCCTGATCTTTTGCTTTGTCTCCAGAAAGCAGACGATAAAAAGCCCCATCAATATGTTAGGGTTATTTTCTATTATTCATGTATGTGCTTGTTAAACCCTAATAATACCTGCCTGTTATGTGTTAAGGCTAATGTTCTCCCAAGCAATTTATCTAATGAAGACAATCATTCTGTCAGGATAGAAAGTTATCATCTTCATAATGTTCATAATAACAATTTGGGAATGAAATAGGAGCACAGACAGAATGGATAATTCTTAACTGTGAGGTCTCTGTCCCTGTGCATTTGGAATATCCTTGATCGAGAACACTGTAATATCTTGATATGGCTCGAGGCAGTGATGTCTCCTCATTTACAAACGTGTATGATGTGCCAGTGGTAAACCCTGGAGATGTATAAAATTCTTCTTCAACTGTTATTCTGGGCCATGTTTCTGATGAAGTGAGCCCGGTGGTAAGCGCTGCCATTTGTTACCATCGCCATTTCTCCAGTCTGAGAAAGATTACCAGTTCTGTAAAAAAAAAAGTTATCGCTGATAGTTATTCAATACATACAGTATACATTATAAAGTGTTGTTCAAGGTGTTTTGTTTCCTTCCCTCCTGTCTGGTTCTAATGACTTAAAGTCAATCATATTTCTTTGTTATACACATAATGAAGATGAACTAAATAACATAACAAAGTACTGTGGGTAACATTATCTGTGAAGCGTTTTTAGATCTCCTTTAACCTATAAGGCAAAGCATGAAGCCAGTTCTGAAGGCAAGAAGCTGCCTAGTAGAGAAATTTCACCTAAAAAAAAAAAAAAAAAACAGTGTATCTACAACCCCTTTGCTAAAGGAATGCCTCGGGATCCTCTGGAATGACCTAAAGAGTTTGCTGTGGGGAAATCAAAATAAAACATTTACATCATACATTCAAAAATATATAATTTTCTTGAGGATAATGAATGTATTTATTCATTTTGGTTGAATATCTTCAGCCTCCCTGACCTTTTACCCTGGTCTTGAAAAAGCAGTGGAATTATGATAAACTGACATAAGTCTGATTCATAATTGATGCATCTCTGTGGCCAAATTATATCAATTTTAGCACCAATTCCCCTTTGCATGGACACTTTGTAATTATGCAGACAGCTCCCTGTTGAAAAACTTGGTGGACGAGTAACAGCTTCTACTGAAGAAAGGTATAGAAATATATTTAGACTAATAAACTCTAGAGACATTATATACAATGTTCACCATACAGTAGCCCATATTTGTTTGCTTTTCACTCATTATATGATTCCCCTGCTCAGCAGAAATAAAGATTGAAAATCTAGAATCAAAGGAGAATTGCATCTTTTTTTTTTTTTTTGATTGCTGTCCAGTTTGTTGCGACTGTTCAAATTGTGTGTGTTGATTCAAGTACTAGCTGCCTTGCTGCAGGTGGAAAACGGTTTTACTTTTCCATTTTCTAATCCATCGTACAATCACTTTAATTAATGCCACTACAAAATTTTGACTACAAAATTTGGGTAAAAACTTGTGACTTAAAAGTAGCAATCCACCATAGCTTTCTCCTTCATGGCATATCTACAGTAGGATCATACCTTAAAGATTTTAAGAGTATCATATCATCAGTAATAAGCAGGAAATGTAGATTCAGCTCTGGTTTTGAATTAGAGCTCCAAAATACCTCATATTTCAAACGCTGCATTGCAATATCAGTGAACACAATAACACATCTGCAAAACAGTGCTTCTTACTTCAAGACATTCAGGCTTTACAAATTTAAAATATATTTGGACACTAGCAGATGGTAAAGCCCCCCAAGACTAGTGAAAACTTGTGTCATGGTAAGGAAAATAAAGTAGCAAAATTTTGTTTAATTGTAATCACATCAATGTAGAAATTTTTAGGGTTTACATTATATTTAGGTACATTGTGCTTGATATTGTGCAGCTGTATTTAAAGGACCAGAGTGTTCTTTTAAGCTACCTGCGCACATAATATATATGGCTGCCTCAGGGGACACATCAGCGAGTCATATCTAGGTCCAAAAAAAACAAACAGAGACAGTACAACCAAACTAATGGGCTTAGTTGCAGCCAGAGTGCTGATGAAAATTAAAAAGAGAGATCATATCTCTCCTATCCTAGCTTCTCTTCATTGGCTTCCTGATAAATCTAGAATAGAATTTAAAATCCTCCGTCTCACATATAAAGCCTTAAATGGCCAAGCTCCATCTTATATCAGAGATCTGATTGTTCCTTATGTTCCTAACAGAGCACTTCACTCTCAATCTGCAGGTTTACTAGTGGTTCCTAGAATTTCTAAAAATAGAATGGGAGGCAGATCTTTTAGTTATCAGGCTCCTCTCCTGTGGAACCAACTACCAGTTCTAGTCCGTGAGGCAGACACCCTGTCTACTTTTAAGGGTAGGCTTAAAACTTTCCTTTTTAATAAAGCTTATAGTTAGAGTGGCTCAGGTTTTCCTGAGCTATCTCTATAGTTATGCTGCTACGGGCTTAGACTTCTGGAGGACATAGGGATCCCTATTTCATAATTTTGCTTCATTCTATCTCTATTCTTTCACTTTGCAGAATCTGTTAGTTTAATCTCTAACATTATGATCTCTCTGCTTTTTCTCATAGTAGCTTTGCCTCGTCTGTTCCTGTTTGGCTGTGACACCATTCTGGACAGAAATATCCGCTGTGCTGCTTCCATCAACACCCTTGTTATAGATGTTGGAGATGGGCCTGATTTCCAGTGTAGTCCTGTTTCTCTGACTGTGACTGGCTGGATGTGCCCTCTTCATCATCTGTCATGGGAGCTGGCTCAGAGCTCATCTGTCTGGTTGTGTGCTTCCTGGATGGGGCCGCCTTTTACAGCTGTTTTTGTATCTCTGCTTCTGTCTCCTTGAACCCCAGTCGGCCTTGGCAGATGGCCACTCACACTAAGTCTGGTTCTGCTGGAGGTTTCTTCCTGTTAAAAGGGAGTTTTTCCTCTCCACTGTGGCTACAAGTATGCTTAGTGTGAGGGATTGCATTCGAGTCAATGAGTCAATGCAATAAACTGGTTTTCCTTAGATAGAAAACTGTTGAATCAATTTGACTGTATGATCTGGTGAACTGTAAAGTACCTTGAAATGATGTGTTGTGAATTGGGCTATATAAACTGAATTTAATTGAGTTACTCAGAGTTCTCTGTGGCCAGTAGAGAAGCTGCTCTCCCTTTTTGAAATCGGAGCTTTGCCATATTTCCAGAGAAGCTCATTTAATGTTATGTGGTTAGGAAAAAGACAAGTCAGTCAAAGAAGTGAGTAAAAAGAAAGGAGGATAGAGCCCCTGGTAAGAGGCTTTTAATGCATGAATATTTATTTCTGAAAAAAAAAAAAAAGAGTGCCTGCGGTATCACTAATAAAACGTTCAAATCAAAGACTTCAGAGATGTTAAAAAATGAATACAAAAAAATGGAAGGTAAACGGATCTGGGGGTGGCTTCTAACTGTAAATATTTCTGAGATTATTTCTCTAAAAATTCAAACAATCTGACACATCCTCTACATCAAAACCAACCCTACTAAAGCTAAAAACATTTTTACCCACATAAAATGAATAAGATATTCTATCAAGTGCATATGGAGCAACAGCAAATCACCACTGGCTGGACCACGGAATATTAGCCAGACACAGGGCTGGAAAGAAAAGGCAATTAGAGGAAGAACAAATATTAATGTAAGTTAAGAAGTGACTCACAAACCTAATTATGGCATTAGCCAGGCAATTCAGATGAGCTGTACGTAAAGCAGAAAAATGTGTTGAAATTTCCCAGCTTTCTCTCTGCATTAACAATGGTATTAATTCCCTGATTTACAGCAGAGCGAGACAGGAGGGCAATTTTCTCTCAAGTATGAGGAAAGCGACATTCCCTTAATATACAGTGGAAATGAAGGATGGAATTGTTCATGGCATTGTCTTATATATCTCAACAGTCTACAGACCCCTGGAGTGATATAAGTTGTTAAATTGGTCCACTTTACAAACATCTTCCTAGTACAAGGACTAAAGGTAAATAGAGGAAACAGCCCACAAGATAATTGCCATTAAAAGCATAGCTAGCTGCTGGAAGGCTGGCTACAGGGATAAGCACAGCATGAAAAGAAACACTCATATGGGGGGATTATGTACCAAGGATCATCTTGCTAGAACTGTACTATTCTCTCCACCTACCTCAATTGTCAAATCGCATCTCTCAGAAGCAGCTACTGTCACATGCTCCTATGAGAGACATGCTGCTACCACAGCCTCTCCAATCAGCCACACCCTGAGGCCAGTAGATAGTCCTTCTGGCTTGCCTAAGGCTAGCGCTATCCAACCAATCAGTTAAAGGTCTGGCTTGAAAGGAGGGCAATGCTTGGCTTAGCTGGCAAGGCTGCCAGTGAGTGTCCGGAGGGGAGTTCAAGCAACTCAGAGGGAGGCAGCCGGAGAGGTCAGAGTGGACGAGGGCAGACTGACAGTCATTTAGCGAGAGGCAGAGCTTTGTGTCCCTCACAACACCACAAAACCTTTGTAGTATTGAATAGACTCTAAAAGGACTGTCACCTTCTAATTGTCCGCCCGGGAACGACTGGAATGAAAAACAGTGGCACAGTTTTTACAAGGAGGAAAGCAACTGAGACTCACTCTTTTGTCTTTAAAGAGAGGCATGAGCCAACAGACAAAAGCATTTGTGTAACAAACAGATAAGCATCTACATGAAACTTATGTTTCCAAAATAATATATATTTATAAAATATATTTAAAATAATATATAATAATAATGATCTCTCAAAAACAAACCCTTCAAATGCCAAGGCCAACATCAACAATAACCTTGCTGCTATAGGCTTAGAATGCTGGAGGATACAGGGACCCTTTTTGATCATTCTGCTTCATTCTATCTCTATTCTCCAATCTTACAGTATTTGTCAGGTCACCCTCTAACGCTATGCTCTCTCTGCTTTTTCTCATCATAGTAGCTTCAACGGTTCCCGTTGGGCTGTGACACCATCCTGTAGAGAAATATCAGCAGTGCTGCTGGCATCAACACTTTTGTTTATAGTGTTTATTGTGTTGGAGCTTGGCCTGTTTTTCCGTGTGGTCTTATTTCTCAGACTGTGACTTGCTGCATGTGCTCTCTTTCATCCTCTGACATGGGAGCTGGCTTGGAGCTCGTCTACCTGGCTGTGTGTTTCTTGGACGGGGCCACCTGTGGATCTGGTGAACAGTTGCCTTTTGTATCTCTGCCACTTTCTGTATGTCTGCTTCTGTCTCCCTGAACCCCAGTCAGCCTGGGCAGATGGCAGTGTGAGCGGCCGAAAATGGAAAAGGTTTCCATTTTCCGCTGAAAATGGCTAAAATTGCTGAAAATGGACAAGGTTTCCAATCAGGCCATTCTGTATCTTCTGTGATTAAACTCACTTTTCAAGCCTAAGATGACCACAGTGTATTCCTATTTTAGCAAGGACAGTGGGTACAGCATAAGAAATATTTTGTACCAGTAAGCAGGATTGTTTCCCTTAATAAATAAAAATATCCCTAGAAAAAAAAAAAGTAACTTTTTTTACTCCAGTAAAATCTTCTATGTTAAACAGCATTATCTTCTTCTTATATATATTAAAATCTAGTCATAAATCAGAATAGAATAGAATTGTATTTCTTAAAGATTTTGGGAATCTGGATCAAAGCTCTCTCTCAGTAGACAAAATATTTATGAAGACAATGTAAAGCATATACAATTTTCAGTTCTGATCCAAGGGATCCCAAAAAGGCGTTAAATGTCTCTTTATTGATTGGGGTTGTGGTGGTATATTTTATGAGAAAAAGAAACTGTGATATATAAAACATTTTTCTCAAAGTTGTTTAATTAAATAAAAAGACAGCTGCTTGAAATATTGTAGCCTGGAATGATATATTTATATTTCCTTTGGTATTATTCTAAGCAATTTTAGATTTTTTGCACCTATGTGGGGATTTTTTTTTATATATTGCTACATATACATGTACAATATGTCTACATACTGTATACCATACCTGCCCAACTAAGGCCTGTTAATCCTATGTGAAAACTTCTTGTAATGAGATCAGAGTAGAGCAGTAAGGACTTTTATGACAAGTCTTCAGCCCTTAAACTTTAATCAGGTGTACGCAAAGCATGCTGGAAAATGGAAATAAGTTTAATGGTTTGGCAGATCTTTGGCAGAAGCTGTGTTACAGATCCTTTCCTACCGTGAAAAGTCAGGAATGTGGAACAGGATTAAAGTCAACTTTATTCCTGGAGACGAGCTGTTGTTTTGGATGATTCAGCACCCAGAAACTTTGAGTTTTGGGATGTGTTCTGAGGATTATGTCATGGTGGGAAAATAGATCGAGGGGAGTCCCAATTTAAACCAAAAGTGAAACATCATGTCACTAAACTGAGTTTGGTACTTGAAGGTAATCCTAATAAAAAAAAAAAAAAAAAA